>NC_053160.1:58820640-59123974 GCF_016835505.1 Polypterus senegalus
TAACTACACAATGAGGACTCGACTGTATGCCTATATATGTTGATGAAAAATATGAATGCCAAGAAAACACAGAATATCCATGATTATATACTTGCGCTGGAATCAAAGTCCTGCTAAGCTGCCGAGTCTGCCATCACGGAGCCTTTTCTTAAAGGAAACGGTATTTGAATTTTCACAAAAATGAGGTATGCACAGTGCAAAACACAGAAGTTAAAAAAAAGAACTGCAGCAAGAAGTAAGATGTGTGGCATATATACCCTTTGTGATATATGGCTGGCCGTTCATCCCGGCCAATACCCCCACACCGCCAGGTGGAGCCCTCCCTGCAGCAGGGAAGTGCTCCGAAGGCCAGCAGGGCATCATGGACATTGGAGTCTTTATTCACAGCCCTGCTGGATACCATGGGGGCCGCTAGAAGACGCTGCAGGGAGGAACAATGATTATTTGCCTTATGCCCCGAAAGTATGTCCGAGTCACATGGACAAGGGAAATGATGTGCTTCCGGGGTGAAGAAAAGAACTTTTGATCTGACCCAGAAGTGATAGGAGATCACATGGACTGGGGATTGGAAACACTTCCGGGTCAGGGATTATAAAAGGATTGTGAGAACTCCCAAACAAGGAGCTGAGCTGGGTGGAAGGGTGGCAACGCGTCTGGAAGTAGAGGATTGATTTTTGTTTATTATTTAATGAGTATTGTGGAGAGGTGGGTGCTTTGTGCACTGTTGATTAATAAAAAGTTGTATTGTTGGACTTTTACATGGTGTCTGGCATCTTGGACAAGGGTTCAAGGGAGCAATAGCACCCCCTATCTGTCACAGTGGCTTAGTCGGCAGGATTCTCTAGCGTCTTTTGCAGAGGACCTGTACATAAATTTTCTGTGGGCAGAGAACCCCCTGAAGACGACGTACGGACACGCAACAACAGAGTAGGAACCTGCCTTAACCAAGTCCAATATAGGAAGAAGAAGGGAAAACAGAGTGACAACGCCAATGGAAGAGCCACGCTCGTAATGGCCGACGCTCTGGAGGAGTTACAGAGTGGCCTCACAAGTTTGGAGAAGCATCCAGGGACAGACGATCGCTCTGAGGTATGTGCCGGGAATTCCATCAATAATCTGTTTAACATAACACACTTTGTCCTGTACATGTACCTCGGACATGATCACCTGGAGGCTCCGCAGGAGGAAGGAGACTTTCCCGAAGACAGTGTCACGCTCCTGTTTGAGCCGAAGAGCATTAAAGAGGACTTCTGCATGTCGGCGGCCGGCGAGGGACACTTGTTCAAAATTCAATTTAAAGTATGCAGAGAGTAAACAGTATAATGTAAAACACACTGTCCAAACCACTAGCATCATTTTCATTCTGAAAGGTTTTATGGAAATTTGAAATCAGAAACATCTAAAATCAGTTTTAATTTGTAATGTATTGTCATTTGTGCATAGTGCAGTGCAATTCTTACTTGTATGCCTGATTAGCATGTTGAACAGAACATATCAATGAATTCATATATTATAGGAGCACTCATGATCTAAAGAGGCTGGTTTTATAAAGTTTCCTTGGATTAAAAAAATACTATGGGAGTTTGATCCTGTAGCTATAGTATCTTCCTGCTTGTGTAGGAGATACCCCATTGGCCTTACCATTTAAAGACCAAAGACTCACTAGCTTAGTGTAGTTTCTCCCAATTACGCGGTTCATATTGTATCTCTGTTAGCCATCTAATCATTATGAGCTGTCACTGACCACTATTCTGTTTTTCTTTTTGGTATCCTGCTATGATACTTGGTGTCATTCCCACATTGCCAAGCTACTATTCACGCCCATGGAAAGTGACGCCTAATGGCTTTGGGATTTAATAAGAATTCAACCTACTTTGTATTTGAATGTACAGTATGTACTTATGATGTTATATTATGCTTTGGGGGTCCAGGTGGTCATCAGTACTGTAAATATTTCTGCTATGATGTGTCGCAAACCCCACAGAGACTGCACAGAGGGATTGCTGTTAACTGGTGTTGTTTCTTTGAGTCCTCAGCTATCCATATCTCAATTATTATGCTAAGAGGACTTTATAAAGCCATGGTTTGATTTTGGGATAATTATGTGTATATACTATATATAAATGTTGCTTGGCTGAATTATTTATTATTAGTGTATGATAGCATGGTAGCATGTGTAAGCATTCTAAGTCTGTACTCAATGAGCAGTGAAAATACAAATATAAAAATTGAACTGAGCATCTACTTTGTTGTCATTCATACTCATAAATACTCTCCCTTCCTTTCTTTTCAATTTCAACTCAAATGCAGACCATGTTGGGATACAAATATATAAGTAAGTTTTATGCACTTTAGAATTCTACTCTACACAAAATATTAGCACTTTTTGTAGACTCGTCACAGTCCATAATCAAATATTGTAAGTAGGAGATTAAAAGAAAGATAAACGAGAAAGCATGCACCTGTGCTTTGTTAGCTAAGTGCTGCAGAAGGCATTCTCGAGACTTGGTATAGTTATGCAAAGTTGTTCCCCATAGTCAGTTTAGCCAGTAAAATTTTACCGCGAGATCTGCACTGTATTGCATCCTTGGAAGTAGTAGGTAACCCGTTAGTAAACTGTAAAAAAAAAAGTTCAAGTAAATGTGCTTTAAACTCCAATGCCTTAACCATCATCACCAGGAAAACATTATATGTGATTATATGTGTGAAGAGAATAGGAAAGGATTTTAATTGTAAATAACAGGAATATATTACTTAGACATGTACTTGTAAATACCACGGAGGGACTCTTATCTTTATATTTATTTAAAACATGTGAACTCTCTAAAAAATGATGAAGCACAGTAAGCTGGGTTCTCATCACACTTTTTCTTTTAATGAACTCTACATACTGTATATCTTGATGGTATGACTGCACTGTGCTTTAATTGATTTAGTCAGTGGCATTCATAAGTATTGCCTGTACATGAATTGTAAACACCGCTGCTCACAAAGACGACCTCCTATTAGCTTGGACTAAAAGGTTTGAACTGCATCAATTAAAATAACAGAATAAGTAGGTTTTGTATCAAAAAGTAAAATAAAAATCAAACATAACAAAGAAAATAATATCAGAATCAGAGCCACTGTACTTAATGTACAGGAATTTGACTTGGTAAATTTGAAGCTGCTTACAAAAGTTTAAAAAATATATATACAAAGTTGCAGAATAGTGCAATTATAAAAGAGGTGTGCAAATGATGATAAGCACGTGAAAGTGTGAGTGTGTAGTGTGTATGCACACACTTTCCTATAGTATATGGCCGAACACATGAATACACAAAAACGACAGGCTAAATTACTGGTTTGACAGGACTGTGGCTCTTGGAAAGAAACTATTTAAGTGTCTGTTAGTTTTAGTTTTAATTGATGTGAGCATTTACCGGAGGTGAGTTTTTGGAAGAAGTGATGACCTGCTTGAGATGAGTCTGTGGTGATCCTTTTGACATGGTTGGTGACATGAGATATATACATTTCTGCAACAGATGGAAGAGCACAGCCAATTATTTTCTCAGCAGACCTCACAACATACTGTAATTTTGATTTGGAGTGTGCCATTGCTGAACCAAATCAGACAACAATGGAGAATGGCTTTCTAAAATTGTACTAGGATTAGCCGGGAAATATTTAATTTCTTTTGTTGCCGTAAAAAGTACAACTGCTGTTGAGCCATCTTAGTGATGGAAGTGGTATTAATGTCCCAGTTGAGAGTGTTGGGGATAGTCGTGCTCAAAAATGTAAAGGTTTCCACCATATTGACTGCAGAATCATTATTATAGTCTTGGAGGTATTGAGGATAAGGTTATTGGTAACACACCAAGACACAAGATGAGACACCTTCTTTCTGTAAACTGTTTCAATATCATTAATAATTAGTCTAATAATGGTGGCGTCATCAGCAAACTTAGTGATTTTTACTTAAGGATCACTGGGCCTACAATCATTGGTGTACAGGGAATATAGTAGGGGGAAAGTACACATGGGAACAGTCTGAGAGGTGGAAGCCCAAACAAATGTATTGTTTCTCGTTTGCCAGAAAATGTACAAGTTAATCCATTTACAGATGGAAGGATTCAGTTCAGTCTGTAGAAGTTTAGTTAACAACAGTTCAGTGACAAAAATGTTAAAAGCTGAACTGAAATCTAGAAACAATATTCTGGCATAAGTTCCTTTACAGTCCAGATGCTCCAGTACAAAGTGAAGGCCCATATTGATGACCTCATTTACAGATCTATTTGCTGAATATGCAAACTTAAAAGGTTCAAGATCAGTAACAGCAGCAGACATCAGATGGGTTAAAACAAGCCATTCAAATATTTTCATTAGAACTTATGTAAGAGCAATAGGCTTTTAATCAGTGAGGCATCTTTTTTTCATTTTTTAGAACAGGAACAATAACAGAAGATTGAAAGCAATCTGGTATGGTATGCTGTACAAGAGACTAGTTAAAAATGTCTGTGAAGAGAAGAGCGAGCTGCCTAGCACAGCGTTTGAGTGTTGCAGGTGAGACAGAATCAGGACCGACTGACTTTTTGCAGTTGCAAACAGCTTCCAGACACCACATTCCTTCATAAAAAATGAAGAAGGGTGAGGCTTTTTTTTTTTTTTTTCAAAATATTGAAAAACCCTGTTTATTGTCATATTATGAAGACAATTTTGTCTTTTTGGAGTTATTTGTCCTGTACATAAATAGTTAATAATACCAGAGGGGCAGAGAATGGAATATATTTATGACTTCTATGATATACCCACAGCAGAAGCAGAAAACAGTTTCTATTATGTTGACCTGTTTTGTAAGTCATTCTGGACAAAGTCATCTCCTAAGCAAATAAATGTTAAGTCTATAATATTAGATGTTCACATGATCAATAACATCGAATCAGCAGAAAATGTATTAAGAATGAAACACTATTGAACACTATTGAAACAAATTCTAAATTGTCTTTAAAATGACTAATATTCTTTTACAGTCTTTTACTATACAATCACTTGTTGAATGCCAAATTCAATTAGAAATGAAAACGTCATCTTTACCTTGTGATGAAAGGGGCTTGGGGTGAACTAGTAATGCTTAATAATTATTATGAGCCACATTATTTGCCCGTTTCCATTCAAAATACTGAAAAACAAAATCCATGGGGTATCACTGAAAAAAGTATAACATTGTGTGAGACTTGCCTGGACACCACCAGTCGGAAACCACATCTTTATAAAAGTCACACGTTTATTCATCCACAAATAAACACAGGTTTCAGTCCACAACACGACAGAAAGCACACAGCATTAATCTCCCACAATGAACTCTTCTATAATTCAGTTCTTAGCCGCCAATCTCCTCCTGGGAGCTTTGTCCTGCTCCCACTCCCGACTCTAGCTCCCCGAGTATAAGGAGGCGGTGCCTTTTATTCCCGCCCGGATGTGCTCCAGGTGGCTGGTAAGATCTTCCAGCAGCACTTCCTGGTGTGGCAGGTGCTGCCCTTTGCCCCGGAAGCACTCCGGGCGTCCCTGGCAGGTTCCTCCGCCATCTTGCCAAGTGTGGCGGAAGTAAAGTTCTCCCGGGTTCTAGGAAGCTTAATGCGCCCCCTGGCGGTGGCCACGGATCCCAATGAATTGGAATGTCTCTCCTCCTCTCCCGTGGTCCTCTCCTGCTCCAGGGTGGTTGTGTCCTCCTGACCCGGAAGCTTTTAAAGTCTCTATCCGGTCCCTCCAGGCATCCCGGCCAGGTAAGAACCCCAGACATCTGTGACAATTGATGTTGTTCATTCAACGTAAATTATCTCTTCCAAGCAACTTAAGATTAGTCATTTAGTGTTTTAGCTTAAAATATTTGGTTTCAGATTTCAATTAAAGTAAAAAAAAAATGTTTGTACCGAAGTAAGTTATGGTGGAGGGAATAAACATAAAAACCCTGTTTCAGTTAACCTAATATTTTAGGTTGTTCGTGTGCTGTGTGGTAGGGGCCGTTTATATATTCTTCCGGTCAAACTTTCCAGTGTGGTGGCTTTCCAACTGCCAAAAAAGATGAACACTTTCCCGAGTGGAGTGGACATGGCTATACAGGTCTGGTAATTTTCAGCAGCACACTTTTATAACAGAGGATTTCTAGTAAGTAACCCTGCTTCTTAACTGTTAATTTTAAGTATAAAAACTCGCAATAAAACATACTTTCAAGGAAGCTGTAGTAACGTTTAATAATTTTTTTGTTGTTTATTTAAGATTTACACTGCAAAATGCTTGTGTATTTGCACTAGATTTTTAAATAAATGTAAAAAGTACAGCGTTGGAATGTGTTATGTTCATAATATTTCAAATAGCATAAAAACAGGTTATGACCAATAAACAATTTTAAATTGTAACAACTTAAAAAATAGATTTGCTTCAGTATAAAACAAGTGAATTGCACCCAATCACTCTAAAGGATTTGCCTCAACTTAAAAATTGTGGGTTCAATAAGATAAAAAGAATTATATTGGTTCAGATTGAAAATATTAAGTGTGAATCATTATCTTAATTATTTTATGTTGAATGGAGGTTATACTTTATTCATTGAGGGACTCAGCTTTGACTTTTTGGAGCAATTCTATTGGACATAAATGCTTCATAATGCCGGAGATCAACGGATAGAATTGGAGTGGTATATTTATGTTATCTTTGCCCACAGCTGAAGCAGAACGCAATATCTATTAAGTGAACTTTATTTTGTTAATGTTGTTTTAATTGTGACAGTTATTTTTGGTTCAAAAATTTTACAAAAAATGGTACCCTTTTAAAATTGTACCCTTTTTGCTCTGCAGTCGAATGCAAACTAATTTATTAATTCCAGAGAGATTTCTTGTGCTAATAGGCAAACAGATGGACACACACACAGGAAGAACTTAAGCCATGTCTTTTTAATAAATTGT
This sequence comes from Polypterus senegalus, assembly GCF_016835505.1. Taxonomy (NCBI): domain Eukaryota; kingdom Metazoa; phylum Chordata; class Cladistia; order Polypteriformes; family Polypteridae; genus Polypterus; species Polypterus senegalus. The sequence continues at coordinate 58,827,582 of NC_053160.1, forward strand.
GTGAAAAACAGATAAAAATAAACTATTCATACACTGTCAACAGTTCACAGCATATCAGGGTGCTCAGTAATTCCTGTGATTTCAATTAAAAAATTCAGACTTTCCAGAAAGTAAGAAAAGGAAGTCGTTGCATAATGTGAGGAGAGACACACAGCACTGGAAAATGGTCTAAATGCAGAGTTGAGGCTGGGAGTGGTATGTGTTGTAGTAGTTACATTAAATAGGCTGAAATCTAACAAACCATCAGGAGTAGAATCCTCAAGTGCTTTAGGAGGTTTGTGAGCACATATACAGTATAAACAAACCATTGACACATATTTTTTGAAAGTTACTGAGCACTCATAGCAAATATTACCCCATTACATAAAAAGGGTGATTGGGCAGATCCAATTTACTATAAGCCAGTAAGCCTAATGTGCATCACCGGAAAATTAATGAAACCAATTATTAAAGAAAAAGCTGAGCATTACTTGGCATGAACAGATCTTTTAGTGAATAGTCTATACAGTTTCAGAAGGGGGAAATTGTGTTTTACTAATTGGATAAAATTCTAAGAGGAAGCAAAAAAAGCATGTGATCAGAGAGGTACAGATAAAATTATTTATATTGATTTTTGCAAAGGAATTATTAAAGTCCCACTTGAAAGATTAGGCATCATACTAAAAGAAATGTGAATTCAGGGAAGACTGTGTATATTGGTGAAAAATTAGTGAAAACATAGGAAGCAGTGGGTTATGGTGTGATGAACTTCAGCAAAAGTAGATAGGTCAGTGCTAGGGTCACTGCTATTTTTAATATACTGTACATACATGATCTGGATAGGAACATAAACGAATCACTGGTTAAATTTGCAGGTATAACGGCAGATAGTCTAGAATCAGACACATCATTCCAGAGTGTCTTGGACAGAATATAGTCTTGGGCATATTTGTGACAGATGAAATTTATTGTAAGTAATTTTAGAGTATCGCATGGAGGAAGCAAGTACAAATTTAACATTTGGACACCCAATGACAGGTCTGTGACTTGAAAGTACCTCATATGAGAAGGAACTGAGAGTCACAGACATTGTACAGAAGCAATCAAGAAGGCTAACAGAATGGTGGCTCTATGTCATGATGTGTGGAGTACAAGTCCATGAAGGTTATGGTCAATCTTTATAACACACAGGTGAGGCCTCGTCTGGAGTACTGTGTGCAGTTTCTGCCTCATGGCTACAAAAAACATACAGCAGTGCTGGGAAAAGTTTGGAGAAGAGTGACTAGGCTGATTCCAGGGCTACATGAGGAAAGATTAAAATAGTTGAAACTTTTAAGCTTAGGCAAATGTAGAGTAAGAGGTGACATGATTTATAAAATTATGAAAGGATTTAGTACAGTGGATTCAGGTTGATAAGGGTACATTTTTGCCAGATTAGTAGGATGTTTTTATTCAAAAAGACAACCAAAAAAACATGGAATTAATAGTGTGATACACAGTAAAATTTTAGTGGCCTTCAAATCTCAACTTGGTGTTAGGATTTGTGAACTTCGTTGGGCTGAATGGCCTAGTTTTGTTAAAATCTAGTTGTGTGTGGATGGTGGTTGGGATTGGCATTGACGCTAGTAAGTTGGCTGGCGATATAAAAAAAAAAACTTCCTTTATCAAATGTATTTTGTTTAATATAACTTTTCTGTCTAGCATTTGTAAAGATATACTGACAACTCTAATGAAAAAATCTGCCACTGCAGCTAATTTCGTATAGGAAATTCTAGTTAGGATAAATGCCTAAAAAATGCAGTGACGATAGTGCTCAACATTTTGTTTTGGCATACTAATTTATTGCAGATATAAACATTAGGAAAGATAAAGACGGTTAAATTGTGTATAACCATGAAATTATAACCCGTTACATTAAGCTCCAAAAAGGTTAATTTACCCTCAAGGTCAATGACCTGAGTGCAATTAAATGAGTAGAAAATGACACAACATCATTCCTAAAAATAAAGATGATTCCTCCCACAGAACTGTATGTATTGGAGAAAGTTTAATGATAGATAAACTCCTGCAGGTTAAACATACGTTATAATTAAAATGCTTGGGTGCTTCAAAAGGACATATTAAATTTCAATTTAGAGGCTCCTGAAGAGTAATCAAACACAATAAATGTAAATTGGCTGCATAGGTGGATGCTGACAAAATAATAATCATCAACTGTATAATAAAAGGGCAGCTCTGAAAAATGAATTCTTAATCTATATGCCATATATGAATAATGTTAAAACGAATAATATAAGACCTCCTAGTTTGGTTGTCAAGAATCATTAAGTAATCGTGGTGATGTAAAATTTTTATGAAAAAAAAAAAACAATTGGAAAGGATATACAGTATAAAGAAAATGCCCAAACAATTAAATCTTCCATTTAAATGATTTGATTTAATTTTCATTAAATTTAAAACAGTTAAAACAAGACTGCCTGTTCAGTGCACTGAATGTGCTGTAATGGCCTCCTGCACTGCTCTGTATCTTCTTGGATATTCTGTTGTTGATGAAAATTCTCAACAGACTGAGGACATTTTCAAGATCTAAGGGCGGAGTGGTGACTCTGAGGCTAAGGATCTGTGCTGGCATCCCGAAGGCTGCTGGTTCAAATCCCCGTCACTGCCAAAAGAGATCCTACTCTGCTGGGCCCTTGAGCAAGGCTCTTAACCTTCAATTGCTCCAGGGGTGCTGTACAATGGCTGACCCTGTGCTCTGACCCCAAGGGGTATGTGAAAACTAACAAATTCCTAATACAAGAAATTGTATAAGGTGAAATAAAGAACAAAAAAAAGATAACACTGTAGTATTTAGTTTTAAACTGTTGTTTTAGCTTGAGAAACAAACAACCTCTAACCCTAAATAATGCAAAGGCACTTCAGTTTTAGCAAATTCTTCAAAAGGGCACTACAGTACAACCAGACAGAGTAAAAGTGACGAGGCAGGTCACTTGATTATTCTGAGTCTGTCCTCAAATGGCATCTACTGTGATTTTTGTGTAATTACCATATCAATCACTAATTCAGCATACCTTTGTATTTTATCTTGTAATATAATAAAAAATGTTGAGCTTTTATTGGATAATCTCACCTGGTAATGCAAACTGCATAAGTTAATTAGCAAAAATGAATTTCAATAGTTAGAATTATGTTGCTGCTGCATTACAGGATTCAAGTACTGACATTATAAAGAAAGGCTTTGAAAAAATATTTGCACTGGTTTTCTAAAGAACATGATCAAGTGGAGTATATGAATGGTACAATGTTTTAAGTATTTCATGAAAAACAGAGCTGCTACATAAATTGTAAAAAAAAAAAAAAATGCAGGGCATAGGTAGTGTCAGGTCACAATGATGTTACATTCCTTTTCACTCACAAATCCATCACACAAACATATTATATAAAGTGACTAAGCCATCTATGACAGCTAAGTAAAGCATTCATGAATTTTTATTTAAAATTTATATGAAAGGAAAACTACTTGATTTGATCTTGCAAAATTTTTACTAAGCAATTACATATTAGTGAGCCTTGCAGTGTGAGTTACAATTGGGTTCATGTCCTGAGTATGGAGGGTGTAACTAGGTTTTCCCTTGTCTCCCCTGTCCTGCAATCTAGCCAGGCAAATAAAAGAAAAACAACCTACATTTTAATGTCTCTGAATCAGTTGTTTTTGTTTTTCAGAGACAAAGGTTAAACAGTACATGGCATTAAAAACTAATAAAAAATATAAAACTTAAAAACATAATGGGAAAAGGAAATTCAGAAGGAGAGCCAAAAAAGAACAAAATCCATTAAAAAGATTTAGATCATAGTCCTGTCAGATGCCACAAAGATTATAGGTTGCCTGGCTGGACAGAGAAGACAATAATAAGGTAGCGGCTGTCTAGGTTTTGAGTCAGACAAAAATAAAATAAGCCAGCCGCCACGTACAATGATGCTTAGCCAGATGGTTAGCCAAGACGAAATCAATAAAGTCACATGGCGGCTGCCGAGGTGAACGGACCCAACATATTTACCAAGCCAAACTGAAACCAAATACTGTAACCCTTGCTCAACACTGCATAATTTACTAAAATCAAAAGGAAAGTGACTGCTCAGCACATCATTCCAACCTTAACAGAAACAAGGCAGCTGCCACTGGGACTTTCACAACTGGCTTAAATGAAGAGGGCAAAGGCCCCTCAGCCTGAACGGCATGATAACAGCAAGGTGTAGCTTGCTTTTGAGGAACAGGGCAGGAACTGCTCCACTGCACACAGCCTACTTAACAGGAACAAAATAAAATCCCCAAAATACTTCCTAGGAGCTCCTACTCAGTCCAAATTAACAGGGTCCTACACGAAATAAGAAAAAATGTAAATACATGAAACTTTAATTTTGAAACAAAAAATAATGTGTGAAACATATGGCACCACAGATGTTATTAACTGGGTTTGAAAATGCACAAATGGGTAAGTATACATTATTTTATAGGTTGTAACCATAAAACATGTACTGAACTTATATGACAATAGTGATGTTTAAACCTGTGTTCATCTTTCTAGTTTTATTTGAGGCTTTATTCATCTTAAACGGTATTGCTGATTTCTAACATTTTGTTCTAATACTTCCTTTTTACCACATAATATAATTTTAAAATATTTAATTCTATTGAATATACAGTATTTATGCTAATACAATATGTTTCAAACAAGTTGACTTCCTGATTATGATCACATTTTGGTCAATAAATACTTGTACTTTAACACTTTTATAGCAGTAATTATGAATTTATGCATTTTGAAGTGAACTACAAAATTGATAAAGAACCTAACCCTTCCTATGATGTTGCTTTATTTACTGAAGCTATAATATTGTATACGATACTCTCAATAAATCCAGTCATTGTCTGTGGTGACACATATCTCTTTAATTTAAGCAAAAACATTTTATAGAACAAATTCAATATGTTTGCTTCGATAGTGCCCATCGGCAGATTTGTCCAATCTGCAGAATTATCCTAAATTTAATAATACAACATTGTATATTTCTGCTTTTCCGATGCACTGGAAAAACTCATGCAGATATTACTGCAGAAAAATACATGAGCCAACAGCAAGTCGCAAACGCTGAGAAACGTTATAATATTTACTCTACCAAAGAAAAAATTGAATGCCTGCAACCTTTTGAGCTATCTCTAAAACGATGCAAAATCTTTCCTCTCTCAAATTGCAAAACTGAAATTAGTCTATAAAACTTAAAATGATGTATTCTAAAGATAGAAAGACTGATGAGCTCTTATGTCTTAACCATAAGGCACAGGAAACTTACCTCATATGTCTAAGATATTAAAAATGGAACAAAACAAGGCAAACAATAGCACTACTGTAGAGGTTTATAAAACAATTACAGAAGTTAAAGTTTTCCGTTTGACTTGGCAACACTCTTTATGATAGAAAGTAGGTCGATGTTAGTGTATGGTCTGCTAATAAACTAATTTTCCATTTGAACAAGAGTGGTAAATGCTTTAGCTCTCCTTGTTTTTCATACTGATGAGGGTCCTGGTGGTAGGAAGCTGACCAGGGCTGACATATTCTAAATAATAGTTTGGGAAATATAATCCCACCAGGGTTGTAAAAACAATGCTTGTCCAGCAGAGTCTGTCAGGGGAAATTCTTGCTCAATGCATAAACCACCTCAACTGATTCTGCCCCACCTATAGAACAGCAGTGGTTATACAGGAACTCTGCTGTTATATACAAAGCTATGTTGTGCTACTTGTACCAGCAGTCTCAGTCTTTTAGTAAATATAAAGTTTAGCATTTGATGAGAAAAAAAGGAAAGCAATAATGTTTAGTTGGAAAAGAGTGTAAAGAAAAACTTTAGAGAAGAAAAACATTTTAAAAATCCTGCATTTGATGAAAAAAAACAGAATAAATCAGTACTTGGATAGGAATGAACTAACAAAATTTGGATTCAGATGGAAAAAAGATCAAGAAAAATGAGTGGGCACAAAACCCAAAAGAACATCTCTGAATGTTTTTAGGAAAGAAAATAATAGGCTGGAGCATTTTCCGTCCTATATACTATTTTTTTGGCAATGTGTTGAGTGTATGATATGTCTGCTGTTTTTAAGTGTGGTGACGGGACAATTTATGTTATTTTCAAACCAACAAGGAGGCATGTATCACTTCTACTGCAGACATGGGTGATCACAGACTAAGAAGAAACAGTACATAGAGGATAAAAATTACCTGGAGATGCATATACTGTAGTCATGACAAGCTATGGTCAAAATTGAAAGTCAAGCCAACCTGTCATCAAACTTGAAAATGTTAACCAGAACCTGAAGACTAAAAAAAAAGAGCTAGAATTTCTTAAACCAGAAAGTCAATAAAAAAAAGATTTTAACCTATATTCAACACTATTAGTTAACCAATCTTGGACACTTCAGAAATGGCCATACCTTTATACAAGACATGCATTGGGATTATAGGGACTGCTAGGCAGGATTATGGGGATTTACAGGCAGGATTGCTATGGAAATGACCAATATATTTAACTCTGAAATGGTAGCACCCATTCAAAAGCACAGATTTCATCATGGCAAAACGCTAATGATTGTTAACTTTTTCATTCACATCAAACCTAAAAACTAAGAATCCTTGGGTCCCAAAACACCCAAAAAGATGTGAATAACCCTAACTGTAACTCTAACTTTGTGACTATTCACTCAGGAAAATCATAACAGTATTTTTGGACCTGAAGGTGAAATAAAGTTCTACCACTAGCTGATAAATTCTACATTTGTGCATGGATTTAGTTTCCCCACTTTTGCATGTGGGGCTCTGTCTTTTCCTTAACATTCATTGACCCCAGAGCAAATTTTCATTGTGAAGATCTAATCCAAATCAATCCTGTGACCAAGTACTGTAACAACCTCCACACTTCAACTTGCAGGTGGTGAACCTACACAGGTCCTTTGGCCTTGGCTGAGCCAGGCTACACACTGTTTGCTGGGGAAAACCATCCCCTGATATGGGATTAGAAGTTGGTTTCTGTATTCATTGTTAGAATTTGTACATAGATATAATTTAATATAATTTCTGGCTCCTTTCTTTTGACCGATTTGTCCATAGTAAAATGTACTGTAACAATCTATTAGGAAGCAACCTTCTTCATCACATCAACATCACATTCCTTGGTCATTAATTAGATTGTAAATAATATGGAAATGTATAATGTTTAGTGTAATTGTTTCTTGTCATATTCCTTAATCAGACTACCTTCTGTACTGCATGTTGATCTTAACATTCATCCATCCATTTTTTGATCCATTTCAATTACGAGGTCGCCAGTTGCATAATACTGATATTTTTTTTTTATATCATACTAGCTAGAACTAAATCTCAAATTATTTTACATAAGATACCAATACCAACCAGGTTTTTCAAAGAAATATCAGACGTGCTAATTGACAATACTTTGGACATAGTTAATTTGTCATTAGATGTGGGGGTCTTCCCAGACTGTCTTATGACTGCTGTAGTTAAAACCCTGCTCAAGAAAAATAATCTTGACCCCTCTGCCTTTGAAAATTTTAGACCCATCTCTAACCTGCCCTTATTAAGTAAAATTCTAGAGAAGGCAGTCATTATGCAGTTAAATGACCACCTAAATAAACATGCTATTCTTGATACTTTTCAGTCAGGTTTCAGAACAAATCACAGCACAGAAACTGCACTCGTTAAAGTAGTAAATGACTTGCAGGTAAATGCAGACAGAGGCCATTTATCTGTTCTCATCCTCTTAGATCTGAGTGCTGCATTTGACACCATTGATCACAATATTCTTAGAAATCGCCTTAGTCAATGGGTGGGCCTCTCTGGCAGTGTCTTAAATTGGTTTGAATCCTACCTGGCAGGTAGAAAATTCTTTGTGAGTTGTGGTAATCAAATCTCAAAGACACATGATATCCGATATGGTGTTCCACAAGGCTCTATCCTGGGTCCGCTGTTATTCTCAATCTGCATGCTTCCGTTAGGTCAGATTATCTCAGGCTACAACGTGAGCTACCACAGCTATGCTGATGACACACAGCTGTACTTATCAATAGCACCTGATGACACTGACTCTTTCGATACACTAACACAATGTCTTACTGGTATTTCTGAATGGATGAATAGTAATTTTCTCAAACTAAATAAAGAGAAAACTGAAATCTTAGTAATTGGCAATAATGGATTCAATGAGGTTATCAGAAATAAACTTGATGCACTAGGATTAAAAGTTAAGATGGAAGTAAAAAACTTAGGGGTAACCGTTGACTGTAATCTGAATTTTAAATCGCGTATTCATCAGACCACTAGGACAGCATTTTTTCACTTAAGAAACATAGCAAAAGTTAGACCTCTTATATCATTCAAAGATGCTGAGAAATGAATTCACGCTTTTGTTTTTAGTAGACTAGATTACTGTAACGCACTCCTCTCAGGACTACCCAAAAAAGACATAAATCACTTGCAACAAGTGCAGAATGCAGCTGCTTGAAACCTAACTGGGAAAAGAAAATCCGAACACATTTCTCCAGTTTTGATGTCACTACACTGGTTGCCTGTGTCATTCAGGATTGACTTTAAAATACTGCTTATGGTTTATAAAGCCTTAAATAATCGCGCTCCATCTTATATATCGGAATGCCTGACACATTATATTCCAAATCATAACCTTAGATCTTCAAATGAGTGTCTCCTTATAATTCCAAAATCTAAACTTAAAAGAAGTGGTGAGGCGGCCTTCTGCTGTTATGCACCTAAAATCTGGAATAGTCTGCCAATAGGAATTCGCCAGGCTAGTACAGTAGAGCACTTTAAAACACTGCTGAAAACACATTACTTTAACATGGCCTTTTTATAACTTCACTTTAACTTAATACTGATACTCTGTATGTTCAATTCATCATAATAACTATTCATGGTGGCTCTAAAGTCCATACTGACCCCAACTCTCTCTTCTGTTTCTTTTTCTGGTTTCTTTGTGGTGGCGGCATACGCCACCACCACCTACTCAAAGCATCATGATGCTCCAACATTGATGGATTGAAAGCTAGAAGTCTACATGACCATCATCATCAGGTCCTTCCATGAAAACCCTAAATACAAAGAGGACTGTTTGATTTATGTTAGGTAGATTGCCCAGAGGGGACTGGGTGGTCTCGTGGTCTGGAACCCCTACAGATTTAATTTTTTTTCTCCAGCTTTTGGAGTTTTTTTTTTGTTTTTTCTGTCCACCCTGGCCATTGGACCTTACTTATTCTATGTTAATTAATGTTGACTTATGTTTATCTTTTATTGTGTCTTCTATTTTTCTATTCATTTTGTAAAGCACTTTGAGCTACATTTTTTGTATGAATATGTGCTATATAAATAAATGTTGATTGATTGATTGAAGATGTGTATTTAGAACATGTGCAATATGTACAGTATATTTTACTTTGCATATAAAATATAGTCATTTTGAGTCATTTTAAAAAATCATTAAGTAATGTCAAATATAGGAATTAATAAAGTAAATTATTGCATTTTATTTGGAGCAAAAAATAGCAGTAATTTAGCAATAAGTACTTTTACATTAAGTATTGAAGATTATTCTGAAAGCCACATTATAAATCCTTCATAAAGCATTATTAGCTTCTAAGCAGAAATTAGCATGTGGACCCTGATGCTGCCAGACTTAAACCCATCTGTACTTTTGCTGTCTGAAGTCTAGGAAGCTCCAGGAGGTGGCTTATTTGATTGCAAACTGCCCAGGGGAGAAAGACACAAGCCAGTATACTGTGGCCACCATCTTTATGGTTGGCAAAGTGTACTGAGGACCAAAAATAAGTCAGATCTATGAAGTAGATAATAGGAACTGAAACTGGCCATCTATCACAAGTCTGTCAAGACCTCATTTAAAAATTATAATAGAAAACTGGATAAATAACCCTGAAAGGATCTTAACAGAATGTAGAACAGTCTGCCCTTATGTACTGAAAAAAATAAAATATATGTAAGCATAAAACTTATACTCTACAAGGAAAATATTCTTTTTAAACATTACATGCTATCTCAGACTGCTGATTATAGTCCAGAATATTAAAATATCTTCTGAAATTAGTTTAAATGACATATTATTTTCATTCTTGTCATTTATTCTTTTTAAAAAATAAAACACAACAAAGTGCGTACATCAATATGCTCAAAAGACAATCCAATAAATTTTGCAATCCACCCCTACATGACCTTTGCATTCAATTTTCTTTATAAGTTACACTATTAAAATGAATAGTTTTAAAATGATGCAAATTAAAATAAATAAACACTTTGACTTCCAATGAGAGCAGCACTAAAAGGCTTGTTTGCACAACTGTGTCCGCCTCAACCTGAAGTACATCCCCCTTACAGCTATTGCTGTGGAGATAAAGTATGGCTGAGCACCACTCCTCAGTTAAAAAGATGAGAGGAGAAAATAGACGGAGAATTGAATTTTTATTGAAACCCATTAATTGCATCACAAATTTTTGAAGATAATGAATGAGAATTGAAGCCTTCTTTGATTTCTGACTAATTCTGGAAGGATTAATTTGTCTAAATTAAGACTAGTTCTACTAGTGGGTAAAATCACTGTATTCAGCATAATCTGAATATCTGAATTTGTAGTAATTTCAGTTTGAGTGTATTTGTAGGGACAACAACATCTGAGTGGCACAGATTAGGAATAGGAATCATTGCTGTCTTTACAATGAGAATTTGAGGAACCAGAGAGCACAGGCCTAAAGTCCATGTCTGGAATCTTTTCAAAACTCCATTCGCATAAATATCGATAATATGACAATGATCACTGAGTCAGTGGCTGGGAGCAGATGGAGCATGTAGGGGTTTGAGAAAGTGATGGGAACGGCAAGGTCAACAATGTATGTCACTGTTGTTGAAGAACTGCAGAATCAAGGATGAGTTCCACTTTTACATACCAGGTGTACAAATTTCTTCTAGCACAGAGAAGACAATCAAGAGCCCAGGTAACAACTTTGACTACAGTATTAGCAATGCTGCTTCAATTAAGAACTTCTGAGGGCAAGGTAACACATTTTGAGCAACTGTCCAAAAGCTCTGAGCAAAGACAAGTATTGCTGGTGGTACAATGAAATGCTTAGGACTATTTCACAGGTTGTCTACGATGTAAGACAGCCAAAGGTCTACACCCATGAAACCTTTCTTAACTTCCATCATTGCTGGAGATAAACCAAACAAAATAATAAGGACAGCTGTGGAGTTATTAAACACTACTCTGTACTGTTAGCTAATGACAGACTTGGGCAGAGCATTTTATAGAAAACATAGTCAGACCTAACATATTCCTCATGGCAGAATCTGCAAGAGCCACTGACATGGGAAGAACACGTGAGGAAGGCCTTCAAGCAGAAAAAGAGAAGTATAAAGGTCTAGTTAGTGACTGTCATAGACAAGGCAGGAATACTAGATGTCCGCCAGTGGATATAGTTTGCAGACGTTCTGCAGCATAGCTACTCTGCAAAGTTTATATATGAAAAAAATTATATGATTTGCATTTTATTTCATTTGCATTGTTCAGTATCCAGCACTGGATAATATTGTGCTGCAGTGGGTAGCACTGATACATCTCAATGCTTAGATACTGGTGTGCTAGTTTCCCTTTGGGTACTCCAGTTTCCTCACACGGTTCAATTCTGTTGCGAGGAAAATTATATTTTATCACAAGTAAGCTGTGCTGAAATGAGAAAACTTTCATTTATAGTAACAGCTGGCAAGTAGTGCAAAATTATATTTGGATGTTTATTAAGTCTTATACAGCAAGAATGTCTTCTCCTGGAATTTTAAAATATTGCATTATTTTATCAGAATATAACACTTCAACATATATCCAATTTTGTTATAACAATTCCATGCAACTACAATACAATTCTGCAAGTGGAGGCTTGAAAAAAATGAAAGAGGCAAGTAGAGTTTTTACATCGTGTTGTCTGCATTGGGTTACTACCAGGATGAGCCTAAGCTCCTGAACATAAAATAATTTCTATGAAAGGCAGACAGATATTTTAATACATTGTATGAGAGCAGCATGGTATATAAGTCAGTTATATATTTTTAAAAAAAGGTAAATACTGTCAGCATTAGGTTTGACAATATCACCAATTATGCTTTTGATTCATGTTTCTGTCCGAAATTATTACCTGCATCTCAAATGTGCATCTTTCATCTAATGTTTATACTCTTGTTTCACCTCCCTCACAGAAAATCACATTAACTAATTTCATTTTTCTAATGGTATATTAAAAATATCAAACTAGTTACATTAATCATGACTTTATAATTGCTTAAATGAAGAATCTTACATTTGAATAAAGTATATTTTCAGTAATGTATGAGGAAGTTACTGTCAATCAGCTAATTTATATTCATTATACTTTTGGTGTGTTGGTGAATTATCAAGATAGCAGACCTTATTAACCGCAACTCTGCTTCATTTGGTAAAGCAAAGCTCTTGTAAAGAAAAAAAATGACTGAGGACAGGGGTGAGTCACTAAAGTTTACCGTTGGGATGCATTACAAGAGTCGGAGTTATAATGAGACCAATGTCTTATTATCTTTTATGCTGTTGTCTTTTATGCTGTGTTATTCATTATAACTGAAATACACATATACATAACAAAATTATAAAGGACTAAGAAATCCAAGAAATAAATAAATATTAAAATGCTGTCTCTATAATAGCATCTGAAATCATTCCAGTTATTATTTCTATGTTCAGCTGCAGCAAACTTTTTTTTTTTTTTTGAGGTGCAGAATCTTTTGTTTTTATGTAACGGAAATCTTTTAAACTCAAGATGGAATTTTCTGACCTGTACTGTGCTATCTATTTGTGGAAGATTGAGAAATTATCCTTTAATGAAATGTTGTGCAAGACTGAGGTATTAATTCATACTTTATGGGTTTCTACCCACAACCAACTTTCCACACTTTGACATGTGATTGATTGTTCTTTACTACAAAATCACGCTATGGGAAGTTCATGTTGTGTTTCTTATTCAGCCTAAAGTGAGTAATGAGGAAACAGTGTGGAGTAAACTCAGGTAAAACAAAAAATTTAAATAGTTACAATTTTTATAATGTTTGCACATTATTGTTTTTATAATATTGTTAATTTTTTAACTTTTGTATAACTATTTGAGTTAAATATTTGTATGAAATTGATGTTAGAAATAAATAGTCTGACCCATGCAGTTAGAATGAACGGCATATGAAAAAAGTGGTTGGAGTCAGCAGCGTCAACACACAGTGCTTCTGTTTAAGGGTATAGAATAGAGTGTTCAAGAAAAATGCTGTTTACAGTTAATTGAAGATTTGCTAGTTGATCTATTATGTGATATAGGTGGCCACCTAGGGCACTATCATCTGAGGGGTGCCATTTAAGGGGCACTCGCACCGGACACTAAGGGTCACCCCACACCTGCATGTCATAGAAATATGATGGCAATGTCCGTGAGATGTACGCAAAGCCGTTTGTGTTTCTGAAGGTGTGCGCGCTCCGGACACTGATGAGAGCTGGGTCATCGCCCTTTGATGGTGCTGAATGGGTGCTGTTACCCACTGGTCACCGTTTATGAAAGTAAAAGTGTGCACGCTTCATACACAAAGGTCCCTGTGCTCCTTAAAGCCCATGGTATATCCACAAAGGGGAGTTGTCTGTGCTATTGAAAGGGCATGCATTCCAGACACTGAGGGGAACTACACAGGTCAACAAAATCTAATAATACCGACTACCCACTATGGACAACAAGGGGCTCCAAATGGACTTTGACCAGCCTTATCATATAGAATACTTTATATCATTTTATGATGATTTAAAATGAATAAACAACATGTTCACTTGAGTAATAGTTAAGATGCGAGATGAATGTTAAATAAAGTGTAAATGAAGGACAATTAAAAGAAATGTTTATGAATATGAGTTAACGTGCATACCTCTTAGCATATTGTTATTTATTGTCATATTATCTAATATATTTTCATCCATCCATCCATTATCCAGCCCGCTATATCCTAACAACAGGGTCACGGGGATATTTTCATTCACCATAATTTTTTTAATAAGGAAACAACAAGGAGTGACCATTGTATTCATCATTTCCTTTTCAGAGGTCTTTCAAGTGCAAAAGCAGAGGACCTCTCAACATATTTAATCAAAAAATGTGGCGAATCAAGCCACTTCTATCCAAATTGATGGATGCCACAACACATTAGGTTCTGTCCTTGATCTCAAAGAACACCCTAAGGTACCTAATCTCCTTCTCTAGCAGTAGCTATTTTCCTCTTACCTTTTGAACATAACAATTTTTTTCCAAGGAGTGAAACAAACCCTCAAATTTGGAGGTGCCAACATTCAATTTTGCTGCAATCATCAGATTGCACAGCAGATATCCAATTCACTACAAATCTAGAAAGATAACATAATCCTGGAAAACCAAAAGATTACATTTTAGTGCCCAAACTGAAAAGCCCTTGAGTGAGCTCTGATAACTTTTCTATAAAACAGGAGTGCAGACAATTTGCACACCTTGTGGATTTCAAAACCCTACAGTGGATTGGGCCTAAAAGCAAGAATAAAGACTTACAGTAGCTATCAATTTGCACAAATAGCATCCCTGTATGTATTTCTAAATCTCCTGTAGCAGGACTTTTCAGGTTAAACAATTTTACACATTCTCCAAATTCACTAAACAAGTGTGAGGAGGATGTCAGATTTTCACAATGTTAAGATTAGGAATGTATAAAGGCAAAAAAACTTGGTAAACATCTAGTATACAGAATAAAAAACATGTAAACATTTATAACAAATTCTGAACTTAATGTCAAGCTACAGAAGTTCAAAATTTGCATGTTTTATTTTTAGTTGTTATTTTATGTATTATATTGAGCACAGGACGGCTCTACTAGTTATATCATGTTTTATACTTATTTAGCTGGTTTATTCTTAAAGGTTGGGTGGTGGGATTTCAAGTGTGCAGCATGGGGTTTGGGGTTACCTTTATTAAACTAGATAAGATCTATTTATGAAATTCAGAGATATCAGCTTTTGACGCACACATATGCTCATCTACTGTTAAAGTAAATGCCAAGAAATGAGTTGACTGTGTAAGGGAGTTAATAAGGGTATGTTAATAATTCTCCCCACTTTTATGATAATGTGGTTTGGGCTGGCTGTACAGCTTTCATTTCACACACGTCAAAACATGTTGTGTCTGTAGTCCTAATGGTAAAGTTTCAACATTAATCAGTCGGAATCTTTTAATGTTTTTTAGCAGTAAACATGACTGCTCTGCTCTCTGTTAGTACCAAATAAGAGCAGTGATCTACTTCTTCTGTGCTGAAGGTGTACCTCGGGCCAAAATCTATGGAAGGCTTGGTGCACAATATGAAGACAGTGTTTTACCACTGCAGAGTGTTTACAAATCAAGAAGTTCAAAAATGGCCAGACTGGTGTTAAGTATAATGAAGTTTTGTGATGCATGTCCAAGTCAGTACCATGATTCTGATGAACCAACAAGCATTTCAGCCCCTGGTACACCTTCAGGCTATTAAAAGATGATCACTGCTCACACAATTCTGTTGCAACTCCATTAGGAATAAAGTGAGAGAGAAAGCTGTAAGAGCACAAATGTTGTAGTTTGAAATGCAGTGTTTTAAAACTCTCTTACATTTATTTTAAAACAAGTAAAACAGAGATCAACACACTTCTCTTTGCACTGCCTGCCTATTTATAAGTAGACAAAGCAGTACAGCTGCAAGACAAGCCATCAATAGAAATAATTATTAAAACAGCAAGAGCTCACTTACATTGATAACTGCTATATATGATGATAAATAGTGTTTATTGTATTTAATATTGTGCTCTGAATCAAAGTCATTCCTGCCACTTCTTTTCATTGTGTATGTAAGCTTTCTGTCTACCTTGTTTTCTTTCTGCTTGACTGTAACTTTACAATTCTTACATTACTTCCATGTTAGTTGAGGATTGTTTAAACTAGGGTATGGAGGACAGGGAGTTTGGGATCGGGCCAGGTTTAGAACTATGTATGAAGGAACAAACAATACAGTGATCCCTCGGTATATCACGCTTCGACTTTCGCGGCTTCACTCCATCGCGGATTTTAAATGTAAGCATATCTAAATTTATATCACGGATTTTTCGCTGGTTCGCGGATTTCTGTGGATAATGGGTCTTTTAATTTAAAATACATGCTTCCTCAGTTTGATTGCCCAGTTGATTTCATACAAGGGACGCTATTGGCGGATGGCTTAGAAGCTACCCAATCAGAGCATGTATTACATATTAACTAAAACTCCTCAATGATATACGATGTGCTTCCTGAGCGGATTGTTTGCTTTTCTCGGTCTTTCTCTGACATTCTCTGCGCCTGACGGAGGGGGTGTGAGCAGAGGGGTTGTTTGCACAGAGACTGTTTGCCTAGAGGATGTGGACGCTCCTCTAAGAAATGCCGCTTTATCGCGGTGGGCCAAAAGCACGTATTGATTTTTTGATTGTTTGCTTTAATCTCGTGGGCTCTCTCTCTCTCTCTCTGACGTTCTCTGCTCCTGACGGAGGGGGTGTGAGCAGAGGAGCTGTTTGCACAAAGGCTGTTTGTTTAGAAGATACGGAGGCTACTCTAAAAAATGCTGAAAGACTACCTTCACATTGCTCCCTTCTTTGCGGCTGCTTTATCGCAGTGCTCATACTTAAAAGCCCAACAGCACGTATTGATTTTTTGATTGTTTGTTCTCTCTCTCTCTCTCTCTCTCTCTCTCTCTCTCTCTCTGACATTCTCTGCTCCTGACAGCGCTCGTTTGAAGAGAAGATATGTTTGCATTCTTTTAATTGTGAGAAAGAACTGTCATCTCTGTCTTGTCATGGAGCACAGTTTAAACTTTTGACTAAAGGGTGTTATTTCATGTCTAGAGGGCTCTAATAATGTTAACAGTGTGGGAGAGTTGATAAGGGCTTAAAATATATAAAAATAACTACACAAACATATGGTTTCTACTTCGCGGATTTTCACCTATCGCGGGGGGTTCTGGAACGCAACCCCCGTGATCGAGGAGGGATTACTGTAGTGTAAAAGTGAAAATGCATAGTAATGTAATTTCTAACCTAACATTTAAATGCAAAATTAAAATAAGTAACACATTAAAAAAAATAAAACAAGCCAGTTGGAGTTGTATGTAGAGGAGCATAATTATGATATTACCAGTAATGGCGTACTGCATGATAATGTGCAGTGAATACACTTGACTTGAGCGTTCATAGTTTTCAGACTCTTTCTCTGTACGTATAGCATTCATTTGCTCAGAGGTTGATTTGCTTGCTCCTTCCTGAGCAGCTCTTCTTTTCTCCACCCTAGTGGCCCGCTTCTTCTCTTCTTTCGTCGGCATCTTTTTGCGTTAAAACTGATTTAGTCAGTGTTTGTGTTGCAATTACTTTTTTATTCATTTTTCACTTAAGTACCATGTTCACTCTGCCTTAAGAATGATTTAGGATATGAAGAGGTAACGGAAGTGACGGTAAAGGTGGTAGGGGATGAGAATGGTGCCCGTATGCATGCACCACACGGCCGCCCTGATGGCCACTGCCGAGAGTTGATTTTACAATAAAAGAAAATAAAAATAAAAAGAGCAATAAAAATCATCACCCCGAAAGCGTACAGTAGAGATCACGTAGAGGTCTTGTACTATATGTGTACCAAATTTCAGTTCAATAGGTCAAACAGTTTGCGAGCTACAGATGATTTAAAATCCTGCACAGACAAACAGAAAGCCATGGTAGCGTATTATACATAAAGATAGCAATAACAGAACCCTGGCTAAATAACAAAGAAGGGAAGGAGTATAACATAAA
Organism: Polypterus senegalus; assembly: GCF_016835505.1. NCBI lineage: Eukaryota > Metazoa > Chordata > Cladistia > Polypteriformes > Polypteridae > Polypterus > Polypterus senegalus. Next base: position 58,845,552 of record NC_053160.1, read on the forward strand.
GGGATACACATTTTTAGGAAGGATAGACAGAACATAAAATGAAGTGGGGTTGCTGTTTATGTCAAACAGAATTTAACTAAAGTAAAACAAATTGGTATAGGGTATGGCACACACACCCAAATATACATCTGCTTCGTTGGTGAAGCGATAAGAACTGCTGTCTCCAAGTGGAGAGGTGACTGGTTTGATTCTGGGTCTTCCATGCATTGAACTGCTTTTGAGTAGTGAGGCTATTATTATTACCATTATAAAATAAAAAAATACATTTGATTTATTTGAGTCTGTAACAGCTGGTGTAAATTTATGGTACTTGTAAAAGTTAGAGTTTTGTTTCATTATCCACTTTTATTTTCGCAGTCACGTTCATGTTCCCGCCGATCTGACACTGTTAGTTTTTAAATTAAGATGTGCTATAACAAAGGAGAACTCAGATGAAGATGAGGATTCTACATCGGAGAAAGAGAACAGAAGCCCTCCCAGCAAGAAATGGGACTCACACTCTCCACTCACACATAAGAACAATGCAGCTGCACCAGGCATAAAGGTGAAAGATGGCACCATTAGAATGCAGCAAGAGGTCAGGTGTCATCCTGCCAGAGAATCTGACACATGCATGTCCTCCAACAAAACAGCAGGGCTTACAGAGCTTGTCAAGGTATTGTGCAAAGTCCTGTTTGTGATTATGTTTTGTGATGGTTTTTATATAAAAAACATTAATATGTTACTTATATAAAAACCAGATTGAATGTTAGTTACCTTGATTTTTTATTCATCTTCCTATAGCGTCACAGATAGACTGCAGAGCTGATCAACACGGGCATGCTGACAAAGTACATGTGTACTGAAGTGACTTTAGCTGCAGGTGAAAGCTCCTGTCCCACTTAATGCAATTGTTGTTATGGTTCTGCCTTTGTCCAGAAACGGCTCAATAAGCTTTCTCGGAATGTCTTTCTCCCGTGGGATGACTGGAATCTTTTCCTGAATAAGGAGTGGCATTGCACATGTAGTTTGTCAGCATGCCCATGTCAATCAAACACAGGAAGCTCTGCAGTTCTGCAACAAATCCAGGTACAGATCTTCTCTCAGTGATGACCATCTGTCTGCTGTACTGCGAATAGCAACATCAGGAATTACACCTGACTTCAGTACACTAGTTGAAGTTCATCAAAGATTTCATTCTTCCCACTAAGTTGTCAAACGTACATAGACGGTAAAATACTTTATCAGTGATTAATGCAGTAAAATGTATTTTTTGTTTTGTTTTACACAATCAGGAATTGTAGATTGTGTTAGAAAGCATGCTACAGTGTGTGAGTCAAACTAAATCTGTGAATATGTAGTCTATATTAATGTTACTATGGTTAAAAAAAAAGAAATATAACACTTTTACCATAATGTAACATTTGATAGAATGTGTCCGGCTCTCCCCCAGTATAAATACAGTTTATATGTTGTTGTTGTAGATGGTTGCCTAATTCGCTAAAATGCCGGAAGCAGAGGGTTATATTGTGAGGAACTTTATCAGATTTGGGTGATGCTAATGGTGGTGTTCGGCAGGGGTCAGTCCTGGGGATACTCCTATTTTTAATATATGTAAATTAGCAGGACAGGAATATTAACATGTGGAATAAGTTTGAAGATGATGCCAAGCTGGGTGAAATGAATCATTACAGAGTTACTTAGAAAAAATTCAGTCTTGGGCACTCTTGTAACAACATCTATCAGCATCTCTCCCTCGTGGAATGAGACTTATTTTTCATTTCTGGATTCCTTGTGTTGCTATAATGACCTAGGCACGCATCTCGTTTCTTTCCGCCAGCTTTGCTCGGTCCACTCATGAGTCTTTCCTTGCTGGATTCACAACCATTGTTTCCTTGGTGAAACGATCCCTTCCTACCTAGAGGTAGGTGTTACTATCCATGTGCCTTATGTCTTGTCAGCCAAGTCCTGCGAGTCCCTGCACTCCGTGAAAATGAACTTGACAATGTTCTTGGTGGACCGTCTCTGTCCACACCACCCACTGCGCAGAAGTATATGATTGCTTCAGTCTCTGCCTAGATCAACATGAAAATCACTTAAACAAAGGTACATTTTGATTGACTTTGCTTATCAATAATGTAAACACATTTTTATTGGTTTAAAAGAAAGAGTACTGTTGTCAGCTGTCTAAAAGTACATGTACCACTTGTAAAAAGGCGCTATATTCGCGCCTGACCCGACACAGACTCACACTGGATGCACGTATAAAAATCAAAGAAAAGGGTCTTTTATTTTTCTTCACCTGTGGGACACGTCTTCACCGTGACCTCCAGAGGCACAACACAGTCGCACAACAGACCAATAAAGCACCAACATAGCACACTCTTCTTTTTCACCACGTCAAGTTTCATCCTCCTCCTCCTGGCCATTGAGTGGTGGTTGCTGGGCCTTTTTATTTTCACCCGGAAGTGCTCCAGGTGGTTGATTGCCAAGTTCCGGCTGCACTTCCGGGTGGGGCGAATACACTGCCCACATGGGCTCAGGTGTCACAGCTGCAGCACCCCCTGGCGATGCCTGCGGGACCCAGCAGGGCTGCACCCAACTCCAATTCCCACGGAGCGTTGTGGGAAAGTGAGGCACTGCTCCAACTCCGGAGGGTGGCCATCTAGTGTCCTGGGAGAGGTATTGCACAGTCCATGGCTGTTCCCCCTGAACATATATAACGAAGGGGTGTCCTGGCCATCCGCCACACACTGTATGAGATTAGAAACAAATGTCCCCAGAACATGTTAATTTTCAAGCCATTTGTATACAAACATTTTCCAAGGAAGCAGGCACTTCTGTTATCACAATGTTTTATGTTGATGAAATACAAAGCAGTTTACTCTTCAAAGCAGCTGACTCTTTTGCAGGACAGTTAAATATCTATGTCCTGTAGACATCCATCCATAATAACTTGTAACAGAATTATTCAGGAAATTTGCCTTTTCACTTATCGCCCCTGTCTCAACAAAGGGTGCTTATTGCCCCTTTATCTACTGGCTTTTTACATTTATTATTTACATATTTGTTGCCTAAAAGATAAAGGAAACCACCCATTGTACAAAAAATGTTCCCCTCTGACAATATTAATTATGTCTAACAGAGGGCTGATATGTTCATTAAAAAATAAAGCTTCAAGCAAATCTTTATGTCTGTGAGTGTGTGCGTGTGTTTTAACTTTTACAATGCAAAATAATCTGTCCACCTTGTACTTAATGTATTTATACAATTTGAGCTTTGTCATGTTCATAAATAAAAATGTGATCCTGATCAAATGGTATGTGCAGCATTGAAGATTGGATAAGAAAGGACTATTATATAAAAATTCATTATGCAAATTCTAAGTTTTTTCTTGTGCGGTAGTACAGATCTGTTCATTTAGACTGCTCTAACTTGGTGTTCACCTTTGCGAAACTGGTATACGCAAAACTTGTATATAACCATTAATTACAAATGTATTCATCATTCTTTTACTAGTTTTGAAAGAGAAGTTCAATAAAGTAGTACATTACATTCTCCTCTGTTAAAGGCACATGAAAGGCTGAAAGTTTGAAAAAGGGCAACAAAGGGATTCCCAGACTGTGAGAAACCAATATTGAACTGTTTGGCCTTAATTCTAGACAACATGACTGGAGGAAACCAGACACTGCTCATCACTTGCGCAATACCACTCAAAAGGTGAAGCATGGTGCTGGCATGTAGTTCTTTTTTAGCAATACAGACTGGAAGACTTGTCAAGGTTGAGGGAAAGCTAAAAGGAGCAAAGTACAGAGACATACTTAAAAAACTAAACCTACTCCAGGGTACTTCAAACATCAGACAAGGCTTAAGATTCAGCTTTCAACAGGGCAATGTCCTTAAGCAAAGACAACAAGTGAGTGCACCAGGCATAGACAGAACTTGAACCCAATTCAGCATCTCTGGAGAGACATGGAAATAGCTGTACACTGATGGTCTCCATCCAACCTGACAGAACTTAAGAGGATCTGCTATGAAGAATGGCAGAAAATCCCCAAATCCAGGTGTGTGAAGCTTGTCATGTCATGCCCAAGACGACTCCAGGCCATAATCACTGCCAAACGTGCTTCAACTAAGTGCTGAGTAAAGGGCAGAGTTAAGGGCTTAAATATGTGTTACAATGATTTACAAGATTTTGGTTTCTTATTTTTAATAAATCTGCAAAAAGGTTGAAAATCTTGTTTTCTCTTTCTCATTCAGTGTAAACATGTCGCTTGATGTGGAGAAGAAATGAATTTAAATGATCTTAGCACAATACTGCAATATAACAAAATGTGAAAAAAGTGAACAGGTCTGGTTATTTTCTGAAGGCCTTGTATTACCTCATTGTTAATGGTAGAAAAATTGCCAGAAATTGTTGCCAATGTATAAATTGTCACACACGTGCGCCTGGGAATCAACCAAAGGGACCAGGAAACACCAATTCCATGCCAGGCCAGAGAGTAGTTCAGAAATGTGATAATTTTTAATGGATTATGTCATGTTCATGTAGGGTCTTTTTTCAATCCATACAAAATTATATTATCAAAAATGAACTAATATTGTATTCTATTCTTGTTTTCAGACCTAATTTAGAAGCAGCAATTAGTTTGCTTGTTTAAAAACCTCATCAGTTTGACCTTTAGGGTTAATCTGAGGTGCAATATGTCCTTTACAGTGTCATAAACCTTTAGTTGACCACAGTCAGTGATCTGTGTATACAGCTGCATTAAGTTTTGTCATGCTGGGGCCATTAAGTGCGTCCTCATGTTAGCAAAGATAAGGTCAAGGCCTGAAAAAGCATGTTAACACTCTGCAGTGTTTCGACTAAGAAGTTTTTTTTATAACCTCCAGTATACCTATTGGGAGCCCACAGTACATAATAATAAATGGTGAGCATCTTATTTTTTAAAAAGATCTCCCTCGTGCCTTTTCTATGACTGCGTAATTAAAGATCCATCAGTGCACATTTTTGTTTCCATGTTGTACATTTCAAGGAATGACTCAGCATATCTATTAAATCTTGCAGGCTGACCAGAATAATAAACAGTCTATGAGTTACTGTGTTTTCTCACCTTTTCAATCCTAAAAATAGTTTTGCTTGACAACAAAGGACCACTTTTGTCTGTGGTTTCTGGAGGCTCTCTGCACATAGCACTGTACATTCTCTGATTTGGTTGTGATGCTATTCCTTCCTTGCAGTTATCACTATTTTGTGGAATATCCTCCACATTTGATTCACTGAAAAAGTTCATCCAGTATTCAAAAAGTTGTTTTTCATTTATTTTTTGTCATAATGGTGCTTGTAATAGGGTTCCTTTCATTTGTAACTGATATTAAAGCAGCAATTGAATGGTTCACTTTGTTCTCTCCTTTTTTTTTTTAATCCACGGCTAGTCTTGTATTTCAACAAAATGTTTAGCCACAGAATTTTTCCGATAAACTAAGTATTGAAAGGCAGGGATCTTGTCAGCCCTGGGTTTATGCTTTTGGGATAACTCGAGGTATGTCCAGATTATTTTATATTGTAAATGGAAGTTTTATAATATTGTGCCACTTAAAGATTCAAGTAGACGAATTGAGTTAGAATCACTGTGGTTAACGCTGTTACCTCACAGCTCCAGGATCCTGGTGTCACTGTGCGTGTGGAGTTAGCACATTCTTGCCATGTTGATCCGGACATCACATACATCAAAATACATATATACAGTATATACAAAGGTATAAGAGTAGGCTGATGTGGATGGGTAGTCAGTTTACAGAGGGCAATTTTTAATAAACAGTTTCAATGGTAATTGGCACTTTGATCAGGAGATAAAAAATGAGCAACAGTAAACTCCCTGACATTGCTGTTGTGCAGCTGTAATCGCTTACAATAAATACATCACCTTAGAAAAGGCAGAGGGGAGCAGTATCAGCTCCTTGATGAAGATGATCTGCACTAAGTGGTTGGCAGAGTAATGCGTATTTTAGGAAGCTTCATGCAAGCAGCTATAGTTGTGTATAGACTGGAGAAGAGGGACTGAAAGGATCTACAATCCACTTGAGAATACGTATATAAGATCCTAAATTAAGAAGAACTTTTAGAAACCAAAACATTACCAGACAACAGCCATTTATGTTGTTATTTGTCAATTCAATTTTAAGGTTGATATAAACTTTAAGTACACATCTCAATAATAATTACACATTAGTTTGATGTTTGAAAGTATATTTGATTAACTATTTCTGGATGCAAGTTTTTCCTCAACCAGACAATCCAAAAAACTTAGTTACAAGGTGTGATTGCATAGAATGATGAGTGAAATATAACAGAAGTTAGGCTATGCTTAAATTGTTTAAAGCAAGCTGTGGGTACATCGTTGCAGTTTTGGTCTGCGGTAATATGATAAATGTGTTTAAAATTATGGAGGGAGTACAAATTCAATCCTTTCTTTAACAAGATGACAGGAGCAGAGATGGAAGTTGTTTATGAGTAAATTTTGCATAAACATTTGGAAATCTTTTTGGTCTAAATTCTATGAAAAGATAACTAAATCTGGCTATTGTAGCTGCATTTTCCATATATACATTAAAATAAACTAAATGCCTGTCAGCACAGAGAAGGGAAAGAACTGAGGCAAATATACAAAGGTATAAGAGTAGGCTGATGTGGATGGGTAGTCAGTTTACAGAGGATAATTTGTAATAAACAGTTTCAATGGTAATTGGCACTTTAAAACAAATTTCAATGATCGGGAGATAAAAAATGAGCAACAGTAAACTCCCTGACATTGCTGTTGTGCAGCTGTAATCACTTGCAATACATCACCTTAGAAAAGGCAGAGGGGAGCAGTATCAGCTCCTTGATGAAGATGATCTGCACTAAGTGGTTGGCAGAGTAATGCGTATTTTAGGAAGCTTCATGCAAGCAGCTAGTTGTGTGTAGACTGGAGAAGAGGGACTGAAAGGATCTACAATCCACTTGAGAATACGTAGTGTGCCACCTATGCTGCACTCATTGTTTTATTGTCATTTTTATTGTAGGAATAGTTTTGTATTTGCAAGAAGTAGACTTCACTTGAGAAAGCAAGCATTTGATGCAGAGTACAGAAAGGCGAGAATTCCTGGAACAAAGGCCACACAAATCTTCAGTTAAAAAACAGAATATACCTTATTTCCTCATTAGACTATGTTAACCACCGTTGATAGGTAAAAAAAACATGTTAAATAAAAAGAACTTGAAAATTAGTGAAGTAGAGGGACTGGTTAGTATGTTGTAAAGTTCGATTCATAAAGATAGTAACCATTCTTGGTATGGCCCATTAAAAAAGTATGGGTCAACCATATCCAAATTTGCAGAAATATATTTTTGACAATTTAAATGGTCAGTCATTATCCAACCTGCTATATCTTAACTTAGGGTCAATCCCAGCCAACACAAGGCGCAAGGCAGGAACAAATCCCTGGGCAGGGCGCCAGCCCACTGCAGGGCACACACACACACACACCAAGCGCACACTAGGGACAATTTAGACTCACCAATGCACTTAACCTGCATGTATTTGAACTGTGGGATGAAACCAGAGCACCCGGAGGAAACCCACACAGACACAGGGAGAATATGCAAACTCCATGCAGGGAGGAGCTGGAAAGCGAACCCAGTTGTCCTTATTGCGAGGCAGCAGCGCTACCACTGCGCCACCGTGCCACCCACAGAAAGGTTTGCACTTATTTAGTATTTATTGATTTGGAGATGGCTTATGATACAATGTCACATCATAAGGTCTGGAGGTACATGAGAAAGAAAGGAGTACCAGAGAAGTATATGAGGTTTGTCCGGGATATTTATGAGGTAGTGAGGACTCAGTCTTCTTTAAGTCCTTACCTCTTTGATCTGGTTATGTATGCGTAGAGTCATGGGATGGAAGACTAATTACAGTGATGTATGCTTTTTCCTGATGGTACTGTTTTCTGGAGCACCAGAAAAGAGGAAATGGAGAGGAAGAATGGAGAAGGTCTTTGGAAAAATAGAGGATTGAAGATAAATAGGAGGAAGACAGAATATATGAGGTTTGATAATAAACAATATTCTGAAGTTAGGATTCAGGATGATCTATTAAAAAGAGTGGATAAATTTAAATATCTACAGTAGGAACAGTACTAGCCGAAGAAGAGCATTGCCTGATTGAAGAATTAGGGTGAAGGTTAAAGATAAGATTTCTAAAACAGTGGTAAGACCAGCAATGTTGTGTATAGCTGAGACATGGGCAGTAAAGGGAGCGCAGGAGAAGAGTTTAGATGTGGCAGAATTAAGAATGTTGAGATGGATGTGGGGAGTAACAAAAAAGGACAAAATAGGAAATGAGGCAGAGGTACATAAATCTGGGAGAGATATTTAAGAAACTACAGGAAATTAAGTTGAAGTAGTATGGGCATGTGATGAGGAGAAACAATGAATATGTGGGTAAAAGAGTAATGGAAAAGGAAAGTACAGGGGAAAAGAAAGTGAAGGAGGCTAAAGCAGAGGTGAATGGTTAAAGTAAAGGAAGATCTGAAGGAAAAGGGTTTGACTGAGGAGGGGATGCAGGACCAAGATGTAGTAAGAAGATTTATTCAAGTACATTGACCAAACATAAAAGTGGTAAAAGATGAAGAAAAAAAAGAAGATGCAGAAAAAGTAATTAAAGCAAATTTAGTGACTTAAGCTGAATTCATGCACTAAAACATGTAAAACTAATATTTTATAAGGTTAGGTTGCATACAGCATAATATATCTCCATCCATGCATCTTCCAAACCAGTTTATCCAAAGCAAGGTTGAGGGGAAGCAATGCTAATAAACATTGGAGCAAGTAAAAAAAATCTGTGGAAGAAATCAGAGCACCTTGAGAAAACCCATTTGAACAAGCCAAGGGTAATCTAAGCTCAGTACATAAAAATTAAAAACAAATACTATTGTTCTGGGCAATGGTTCCTAATCTTTGTCTTCTCACAACCCAGTTTTGCCTATTGCTTGTCTTTTTCTCCCCATAATCACTGTTGTCATGGTCAGGGATCGGTGGTGAGTACGGGAAGCATGGTCCCCTTGGAGAGCTCAGGGGTTTGTTTCCCCCTTGGAAGTGGCGACCCATCGCAAGGCTCTCTGCAAACCACCTGCAGCCCATTCTCATTTAGCACTCTTGTAATTCACGACACAATTTCAGACTTCACTCGACTCACAGTTTAAGAAATGCCAGCTTAGGTCATCAGCATAATGTCCTCTGGAAGCGCTGTAGTAAACGTTTATGAAGTTATTCATTTTTATGGTTCTCCTCTTCATTGTGTACAGCACTTAATTTCAACTACTTATGTCTTCTTTTCTATGTGTTGTGAACTTTAAATTTTTAAAAATGTTTTTTCTTTACTTAGTTTTGGTATAAAGTAAAATGCCATATACTGTAAAGCAATGAAGAAATTTTGTTGGCAGATTATTGTTTATTAAAAGATAATAATGAGGCTCTGAATCTTGTATATACATATTATTCAAAATTCACTATTATTTTCCAATTTCTTAACATATGAGTTGTGCTATATTTATTACATAATTTGTTAAAATACCTCTAACTGCATAATTTCTTTAGATGGCAATATATTGGACTTTTTGCCCTTTCTAATAAAACATCAGTTATCTTCAAGGCATTTTAATATTTTGAATTAAATTAGTGCCTTTTATTAGAGCTGATGTTAAAATGTTGGCTGCTGCTCAGTTTCAGCACATTTAGCGTGTCATTAATTCTGCCAGATCAATCTATTTTTTTAACATCTACATAATTCACTTCTATTCCTAGAGCAAGGCAACAAGCATTGCTGATTGATAAGAAGTTAATTAGCTTATGCAATACTGGGTTTGTAATAAAAGAGTCCTACAAATGACATTCAACTCCAACTTAAAAGTGAATGGGAAGAGCATACTTTCTAATATATTGGAACCTCTTTGACTGGTTTTGTGGATTAAATGCAAAAAATATTCATCTTATTAAGTGCAAAATAAATTTACAGTAACCTTGATAAATGATTTTTCACAAAGCCATAATGATCAATTATTTTGGCAATATTTGCTTTAGTGTTCCTTCTTGTATTTAATAATTACCTTCAGAAAATGATAGGAATAAAAGATTTGTTTTGGAAAAATACATTGTTTTTATCTTTTTCTTTCCCACTAAAACTTCAGGGCTAAAATAAAGTAATACAACGAAAATCATTAAATGAGATCATTCTTTTTCCTATTTATCTTTCATGTAAATATTTTTAAATATGAATGTGTATTTTAGCATCAAAACTTGTATATTTTAAAAGGGTACATCTTGTGTGCTTTAATATGGTTCCTTTCTAAAGATTGTGTACCCAGTGAAATCCCATTTAGTTGGAACGTCTACTTTCACATTGAAATGCTGTTTTTAGAAAATTAAAAACAATTAGATTAGAATAGGCCATTTGGTCCAAAAAAGCTCCTTTCCACTTAAATCCTCCAAAATAGTACTGAGTAGAGTTTTGAATGTCCCTAAAGTCCTTCTGCCTACCACACTGCATGGTAACATGTTCCATGTGTGACGGGTGTCTGGTCACACTCACAGGTAATCTAACTTGGACACCATTTAAATATCTGATTACTCTACCCAGTTTTATTAAGAGACTGGGAACTCCTGAAATTTACCAATAATAGCACACAGGTTTCTTTCAATTGGGCGGTGAGTAAACACACAATGAAAGACACAACAGTAACTTCTATTACACCAGACAATAATAACTACATTAAAAAGATAAATGAACATAAACAAAATCTAACAATATCAAGAACAAATTTCCTTTTTTAAAAAGGAAAACACACAGTCCACACTCTAAGTCCATTAAAAACAAGAATTGGAGGATACAACCTCCTTTTTCTAGAAACTGCTGCTGTGCCCTTTATTGTATGTTTACTCACCACCCAATATAAAGAAACCTTGCACTATTATCTTTAAAGTTCAAGAGTTCCCAGACTCTTAATAAAACTGCTGGCGTAATTGGACATTTTCAATGTGTTTAGGTAAAATTATCTGTAGTGTGACCTAGACACACAATCTTCACTGTCAATAATATTTCTTTGCTTTTTTCATTACCTTCACTCAGAACTACTTCTTAAACAACCTTGTGATGGGGCTGAAATGTTGGAAGCCTTGATGTTAATATTAATAAGGGATGTAGTTATTATTTTCTAACCCTTAAACCACCAGAATTGACTATACCCAGTTCCCAATGCAATTTGCCAGCATGATGGAGCCATGTATATTTGGTGACGTACATTCGTTGAACACTGCCACCAGCTATATTCATTTCCCAGTGCAATTTGCCAGCACGGCGGAGCTGATCAGTCCGTGCCATATATTCGTTGAGCAGCCACCTCATGACCACTTCTGCCCCCTGCAACACTGCAGTCTCACTGTCCCTGGGATTCAGCCACTGCACTTGAATAGCCTGCAAGCATCGGCGTTGACCTCTGTGTGCTTGCGTGCTGCCAGTTCAAGTGCAGTTGGCTTGGTGATTTACTGAATTTCATCCATGTTGTCATTTGTGCCTTCTACATATAATAATAGATTGTTGCAGTAGTTTTTTTTAATAGTTTTTACAGTTCAGTGTGTAAAATGATCAGTGTTGCAGGAATTGTGATGCTCTTTGGATGAAAAAAATGTGTTCCATTTAAATTTCACTTTTTCTTGATGAAATGTGACATTTCCTTAAACAGTGCAGCAAAAGAGTATTTTGCATCCAGGAGGTGCATTAACCCCAAAGTATGTGGCAGTTTAAGGGTTAAGATATTAATTCATTTTTAATAAAGCTCATGCTCTTAAATAAATTTTTGGAAACAGTGCTTAAAGCTTATCATATAATTCTTTTGTGACATGGTGCACAGCCTTATTATTCCATCTGATATTTTCTTAAAAAATAAAATATATGAACATGTTTTAAGGCACAATTCATCAGTTGGTAACAAATTTGGATAAATACTAAAGAAGCGTGAAACAGTATTGTTTAACTGTGCTACAATATACATTTCTTATGAAAGACATTCTGAAGTATAACAATAACTGCTTAAAACTATTTTAAATGATTATAATAATTTACATATTCAGCTACTAATCTATAGATAGTAGAAGATTTCAGACACTGTATACAGATGAGTCCATAGGAATGTTACACTTGGCAAGGTAATTTTTTTTTTTGTGATCAGATTTTTATAAATAAAATGAAAAAGAAGCTCATTTGATAAAGATGCCACAATAAACAATTTTCAGAAAATATAAAAATTAAGCATCTCCCCACCAGCAAATATGAACTTGATGGGTGAAGCAGCACACACTCCATGATGGACAGTGTGCAGCAAAAGAGAGGACTGTGTGGACGTGGTGTAACAGTGAGTCATATTAAAAATAACAGTAATACGGGATATTAGTAGCGCACATAAAAATATATTTTCATGCACCTTTTACAATATTGTGTAGTCGAAAATGGAGCTGAAATAGACATAATCAGCATATTTCAAGTCAAGTGTTGAAACAAATTACATGTGCTGTTATTGTTGGATGTGGAATGTCGGTGGCTAATGTTAGTTCAAATTTCTTAAACAAAACATTTTTCAAAGAAGTATCCAATTGAGTTTTAAAATCTGTGTTGAACTGTCAATCCAAAACTGTTGGATGCACCCAAACATGACAGATAGTGGGATCATTGTTGTGCTTTGCTGATCTGATGTAATGTTTGAATTATTATGATCTGCAGACAATGAAGCGCTGAGTTTGTTTTTAGTTTAAGGAAAACATGAGTTCATGTTTGTTCTCTGCATGCATAAAGTGTCACTGAACCATGGTTTGGGAGCTTGTTTCACCTTTCATTAATTTCTACATTTTAAGTGACTTACATTTTTTTTGCTTTTGCACTCATAAACATGATGTCACATACCCTCTACAATTTCAAGAAGCAGGAGAGTTAAACTGCTGTGACAGAGGTTTGTGCATTCTGCTGTAAGTGCCATAAGCCGATTCTACAGATAGTATATCAAGCACCGGCTGCTGCAAAGCATAAGACTCTGCAGGTGTTTTATATTTTTTCCGTCAGGAGCAGCTGTTGAATGAGTAAAAGGGGAAACGGCAAAAACAATTTCAAATTAAAGTGACCTCTCTCAAGGTAAACCTGAAACAGTAAACTAATCTGTAATTTAAGTCTCACAGAATGTTTCCGTGTTTTAAGAAACACAAGTTTGAACATTCACCAATAATTTTCAATGGGAGGTTTCAAAATGTTTAAACTTTGTGCAGCACACAGCACAAGATATCTCAATGAAAATCAAACTTTCCCAACAACTTTCCGTGAAGAACAAGTTTGCCAAATTTGAACAAAATCAGTCCACAGGGATCCCAGTTGTTGCATGTGAAGAGACAGATGGAGAGAGATAGACAGACAAATATGGCAACTGCAGTAGGTGCTTTTCATACTACAACACACCCTAAAAGCAGGAGGGAACTGCATCATGGAGCAATGTGTGAGGCCAGTTCTATATACTATAGCTGGAGAGCCGGAAAAGCTGTTTAACTAGGACACAAAATGTTCAAGGAGGACAGGCATGAGGTGTGAGGACTAGTGAAAAAAAAGAGAAAGGGGAACAGAGAAAAGAGAAGAAATGTTCAGGAGGTGGAAATCTTATGGGGACAATGGAATACTGCAAGAAAGAAGGAACTGTAGAAAGGGATTTCACCCTAGAGCACTTGAGCAAAGTATCTGGAAGACATTCCAAAAGCAACTGGTGAGAGGTGGCAGGGAGTTAAAGAAGCAATGATGACATAGGTGGTATATTCCTAAACCTATGAGATGTTTATTGCAAAATCTATTAACAAGATTAAACTGTGAGTGCTGGTGATTGGGACTTTTGGAACAATTTTTGATATTTTGAATGATGATATGTCAGTTCAGCATAGATTTTTGGAGAAAGGCCTGTTAGGTAATTAGATACGATGGGGAAGTTTTGCAGAAGAGGGAGTAAAAACCACACAGGTGTGGATTTTGGAGAGAGGATTCACCTGTTGTGATAGAGTAGGATGTCTGATGAATGGTGTCATGTGATTTCAGAAGACGGTAGAAATGAGACTTAACAGTGGGCCAGTACTTGCAGATGGTTGGAAGATTATGCATAGGGTTAAAAAAACTAATTCTGAGCCAAATTATTTTTTCTAATTGCCAAGCTAGTGTGACATAGTGGGCACGCGGTTCAGAATAACAGGCAAGTTTTAAATTAATAATCTCCACACTTGTGGCTTAAAAAGGGGATGGGGTAGTGTGGCCAGAGCAGTTCCCAGATGCGATACGGGCTTGGGTATTCCCACACTGAAGTACACAGGTGTGAGATCAACCATGTCAATGATTGATGCCAGGAGCTGCTAATCGCCGCACCTGTGCCACGTCCACATTATATGTAGTAGGAGCGCAAATGCGAGGAAAAAGATCGGAAAAGAGAACAGAGATTAGAGGAGGAAGAAAAGGAAGCTGAGAGCTGGTGCTGGTGTGAGTGAGCAAACGGGCAGGAAGAGCAAGCTCACTGGTAATCGCAGGCAGCTGGGAAGTGAGCCCTAGTGGGGTATTTGGCTGGTACCTGGAGGCAGATGGATTGGGCACTCCTGCTGAGTTTTGCAGAGGAGGAGGAGTGACCATGATCGAGGACGGTTTGCCACGTAAGGCCATGGAAGGCAGCGGGAGTGGGAGGCTTGGGAGGTGGAAACCCCAGTGTGAACGCCCTGGTCGCTGGGGAAACCAAAGTCTCAGTCTGGTGGAGCCCTATAGAGCCAGGGACTGAAAGGCTTCCAGACCAGAACTAGGAGAAGGTCAGCTGCTGGTAGGGCAACTCCCCTAGTGCAGGGCCAGGACCGGAGAATCAGGAGAACAGCCAGCTGAAGAAGGTACCATGTTTTTATTTTTAAAAAGAAGGGATTACTTCCGGCTAGTATTTTAACCTTGGTTTATTTATGGAATTATTTTAACCTCCACTTTGGACCACTTGTTTTTAATGGATTATTTATTTATTGACATTTGATTGCACTGCACTATTTATTTTAACACTTTGGTTTTGTTTTGTTGGTTTTTAATAAAAGCACTTCTGCACTTTACACCATTCCCCTTGCTTCGTTTGGTGTCCTAATTGTCCAGCTCATCCGGTTACATTACAGACAGTGTCCGGTTCAAGAGGCTCCCAAAAGTAAGAAGGGAGCATGGAGCAAGGACCCGCATCATCACAGCTAGTCAGGAAAGAGTAAGGGAGGGAGAACCAAGTAGTCTGTGACACACCTAACACAGTGAAGGTTGGTAGCGTTAAGTTCCTGGAGCATGGCATAGATGTCCAACTCCCAGTAACTGAAAGGCGCCATGCAAGGAATGACACAAGGAAAGAAAAAAGATGGCAAGAGGGATTCAATGGAAAAACAGTCAATTTGACCTAAGTAATCTTGTAGCCAAGATAAGGCTTCATCAAACGTAAACAGATTAATCCTTCCTGATTTACTGAAGGTACAGTAAGTGCTGCATATAATGGATATTTGCCATCAGCTGAGATCATTTCTAATTTCTTCATTAACAGTCTCTTTCACATGCTTATCAAGAATCCACATCAGCGGCAACGATTTGCTCTTCATATGTGGTAATCTGCTGGTGATTTTTAACATTTTTATTTGTCAGGCCACTAAAACAGGCAGTAGAGCTGAAAGCAATAATAAACTGGAACATGCTGTGATAACATGACAGCAAGCAATCCCTGTCCACTTTGAATAGTCTGAGTTTACAAAAGAGAATTAAGTACTGACTGCATTAAGAATAGATATTTTTGCAGTATTCCAATGCAGATTAATTTGTATGTGAGTTCTTAGATTTTGAGGTTCAGTCACAATTTTGACTTCCACATCTACAAAAATGAGGGCTAAATATACAGATCTCAGCCTCCTAAAGTCAAATATCATTTCATGAAGCATTTTCATGTCTTTTGACATTCAGAAAAAGGCATTACACCAACTCACCTAGATATGTTTTTTTAAACAGTAAAAGGAAACCCTCTAGGATTATCAAGTGGAAGCAATTACTAGAAATGATATGCATTTACTAAGATTTACAATAAAATAGAAAATCTTACCAGCAATATATGATGCATTGAGAAATCTAGGTTAGGAATTAACATTGAAGTGCTATCAGCATGTACAGAAGCCTTTTTTTTCTGTACTTACCCTTTCAGATCCAAAAAGTATTTTGCAGTTCCATAAGTATGTAAACAGAGTTAATGAGAACATCAGATAAGTGGTTTATACTGTATTTCATTAAAGATAATGAAATTATGTCTTGAAATACATTCATGTTTATCATGGTGCTGGAAAATGGCATTGTGTACTTGACAACCCACTTGACTGAGGTAATGGCTTTCGCCCTCCCTATGCATGCGCTGTATCACCTTATTGTCTTCAGCACACATTGTAATAGAACAATGATCACTGTTGTGTCTTAGGCCAGTGGTATATAGTGCAAATAATAAAGGAGACAGAACACAACCTTGGGGAGGCCCTGTGTGTAAAGTGTTTTGTATTCCTGCTGTCTATGAGAGATTTAAAGAAAGTCCTGAATGCATAATCAAATACATGAATTTACATTTGTATTGTTCAACTTCTCAATCAATATATCAGTCTAGATGGTATTGAGTGCAGAAGAAAGTTCCACAAATAGTGTTCTGACATAAACACTAGGCATATTAAGAAGGAGTAGATTTCAAGTAAGATAACATGCAGTGTCCTCTACACTTTGCACAGTAAGCAAATTTGAGGTCATCTCAAAAACATTTCACAGGAATTGAAGTGAGGGTTATTGACCTGTAGATATTTGTTCTGCCTGTCCTGGAAGTGTTAGGACCCAGACAAATGACTAATAGTTTTTAGAGCACAGGCCCAATACTACAGCTCAGTAATCCTTTAATGAGCAAATGAAAAACTGGGGAGATCTTTTTAAAACCAATATTCTGGTGCTTACCCTGCTTTGCCATTTGGCCCTACTGCCCTGTTGGTTTTGCGCCAGCATTCATTTTTTCCAATTCCACCTTTCCACTAACGTTTTTGTTTCCTATATAAAATATCTCCTTACTTGTTTGTTTTGAATAGTTAAATCACTGGGTTCAAATCTTGAAAAAAAGAAATCAATTAAGGTCAGTTTGTTTAGGGCATTATACTTTTTAGATCTTTCGAGACCTATTCTGGAATCCTATTGTCAATGTTTGCTTTGTTTACTTTGTTATATTGACTTTCTTACCATTATTTGTAAAACCAACTTTTCTTTTCTCTTTTCAAGTAAGCATGTTATATTTCCAGAAGAAGTGCTTAAAAATCTTTATTTATGGCTTCATGGCTTACTATAGCATTCAATTTTTCCTTAGTAATCATTGACTTACAAAATTCATGTACTTACTGACCGTAATGACTTTGTGTCTGTGGCAATGTCAGCAAATCCTACTGTAGGAATATGGAGAAATTTAACTTGGTTAATGAATGATCAGTTTTCCTTTAAACAATGCCAGGAATTAATTAAATAATTTGGCAAGGCTCCTACTTTATTTAACTGACTGTTTTCTATTCTGAGATAGCCACCCTGAAGATTAATGAACAGATGAACACTTTCTTTCTTTCTGTAAACAACAATATACAGTATTTTGAAGTGTAAAATTTTGGTAGGCATACAATTGAGTGCAGAGCATTTTGTAGCCACTAGCAAGGTGGAGGTATTAAGGTGGGTCAAGGAATTGCTTTTGAATTGTCTCTTCATCCAGTATTTTCTTACACTGTGTGATATAAAAAGTCACAAGACAATTATAAAGGTTTGGGGATTTGCCCTGTATAATGTTTTCTTCTCGTGGTCAAGTTGATAATCAAGAATTTTTTATCAGACATTCGACATTAGATGTTTCATTCAGTCAGCTTTTATACAAAGGCAAGATGGCTACAGGAAATGATGGAAGCAGGAAGTGACGTCATCAGTGGGAGCCGGAAGTGGCGTCATCATGGTGGGACTGGAAGTGACATCATCAGTGGGAACCGGAAAAGACGTCATCATGGTGGGGCCTGGAGTATATGATGAACCGTTTGAAATATGGGTTGTTGTGGGTATGAAATGATTATTTTTCTTCTTTAGTTCTGCAGTGTCAAAAAGAGAGGCATTAGCACCATCATATCACCTCCCATCTTGTAGACATTCACTCACCTCTGGACCTGTTGATTGCCTCCTAATCGCATGTGTGTGACAACTGTTATGATTGATCCTCTAATATGCTAGTAAATGCCACAAGTGGCCAAATGATTCCTCGCTCTCCAACCTTTTTGTATTTCCATTGGTTGTACAGTGTGTACCAGGGACACACCTGCCGCTCTGACCCAACACAAACAGGCAGAGACACCAGTTCCATCTAATAAAACCCCCTTTATTTAGGGAAAATAATCCAGAGCTGTCTCCAAGGACTGATACCCACAGTCACAACTACTATAATAACACTGTTCCTATCTTCCAGAGCCTTGTAGCCCCCTTCCATCTTCACACCTCATAGGTGAGCTTCATCCACCTCCTCCCACTTCAGGCTCTCTTCTGTGAGGTAGTTGACGCCTTTTAAGCCACACCCAGGAGAACTCCAAGTGGCTCGTTAGGAAGGTCTGGAATTACTCCCAGGTGTGGGGGAAGCCCAAAGTAGGGTTTTGCAGTTCCCACTCCTCCCCCTGTATACCAAATCTCATATAGCCCTGTGGGACTCCGAAGGGCCATTACACCCCAGGGGGACTGCCAAATAGCAGTTTGGCACTCTTCATAAGTCATCTCCCACTATCCTTCCATTATGGATGCATTGTGGTTGCTGAAAGTCGGGAACGACAGGAAACGGACACCAATATAAAGTAAAAAGCAATTTCTTTATTCTTGGTGAACAGAGAGGCTGCCTCCACCTGCCAGCTCAATTTGCTACAGGCAGCAAGCCTTTCACTGACAGAGATCAGACAGCCTGTCCAAAGAAGGGAGTTAGCTCAGCTTACTAAACAAAAAGAGGAAGTATAGCAGCTCAATTTGTGGTTGCGCAGAGTTTGCAAGTAGCTTAAGATGACACATTAAATCATTACGTGCAGAAGTACACGGTAGTCCTTATGGCTAGTTTTGCAAGACAGTTATAGAGACAGCACTTTGCAAAACATGTACTTCCTTATTCTTCTGCACCATCAAGGTTACATTTCAACAGCTATGTTACAATTTAAGAATCTTATTTCAGCTTATAAAGGATTAATGTTATACTGTTGGTTAATGCACAGCACATTCTTATTATAGCTTACATTTCACACATAATGATCATCACATATAATAATTCGTTATTCAATATCAAAAGCTACCTGAAAAGTTAGTTTAGTACATTTGTCTAACAAGAATACACTCTTACAGCTTAGTGTCTGTATTAGGTTACATTTATTCAATTGGCTTAATTCAAATTATTCTTTCTCATATCCAAGCGGGATGACTGACACAAACTTTTTTTGTATGGTGCCTTTGCTCAGGTATACAATAAAGATTAACATATAACATGTTGTCTGTGTCTAGTGAATTAATGAATAAGTTTATATTGCCACATGTACAGTAAAATTCTTACTTTGATGTACTTGATGGCCATGCCAAAACTGTGAAAGCAAACGTTAGCCCATGTCAAGTACAGCATTTCCCATAATAGTTTCAGATAATCCGGTGATCAATCTCTGCGACAAATAGCTCCTTCCATGTCATTCCTCAGATTCTGATCTAATGACTAGCAAATCTGCTGCTTTCAGATGAATATAACGTCACTTTCTTGGACCCCTTTTAGGAAATACTGTCCAGTTCACAAGTATTTAGTATTTGCTACAACAACATTCTCTTGTGTTCTACTGACAGTCGGATCAATAGCTGCCATCACCTGTTCATTGCCAGGCATGCCACTTTCAACTCTTCCATTGCACTCAATTGCTATCTAACTCACTGTTATTCTTCAGTGTCGGCCTCTCTGACCACTTACTCAATTTGGAGATAGCCCAATGAACTCTTTACTATGAACATTAAAGTGGTGCATGAGATTTTCTTATCAATTTTTGTTATTTGTGAACAATACAATAAAACAATTCTGGCAAGCAAATGTAATAAATCCTTGCTTGAATCTCAGCATCTATCTGTATATTCCCATCCTCTAGATATTATAACCCACTGTAAAATTCTGTCAAAAACCAAATCAACCAGAAACATATCCCTTATCCATTCATTGTAGCTTCAGACTGAATTGAATAAGTGAAAGAAGACTAAGTGTTGCTTGGAAATAAAAAAAGTGTATAATTTAGATGGAATACATATTCACCACCTCTCTTGATGTTAAGCTTCTGGGAAAATAAAAAACTATATAGGAAATCACAGTGACACAGTAGTTAGAGCTGCTGTCTAAAAGACTTTGCTCCTGGCTGTTGAAGCAGGTTAAGCGAATTGGTGAGGGTATCCTGGCCCACATGTGACTGAATGTCCTGCAGTGGACTGCGGCTCTCTAAGTGCTGCCAGGACTAACTCAGACCTCCACAATTCAAAATTTTATTAAGTGGATTTGAGGATGGATGTATGTATGTATAAAAAATAAAAAAGGACATGCAGGATGGATATGCATTACTTACAATAAATAATGCATTATGGATGCATTTTTAATTCTGACAAAATCAGAATAGATTTAGTTAAAGGCAGACATCATCAACATGGGAATGTTTTACCTTGAGGCTAAAATGAGTTTGACGCCTAAATGAAAATGTAACAGTTGCCCAGTAGAAGTTATACAGAAAGGAGTAAAAATAAATTCCGTAACTTAATAAAGCAGAAATTGAATGTTAGACTTAAGACCTTAACTCAGTTGGTCGAAACACTAGTTTTGCTGGATCAGTATGCAAATAAGATATTATCTTGGACAACAGCAGGTCTATTAAAACATATATTACAAAACGACCTGAAACCTATTTTTGTCCAGCTTAAAATGTTGAAAAGTTAAGGCAGTTTCTAAATATGAAAGATACTGAGAAATTCATGCATGCATTTATTTCTTTTAGAACTGAATACTGTGATGCGTTACTCACAGACTGTTCAACTTACAGCTTCATGGAGGTTTCTAAACATTTTTAAGACAGTTCATAAATACGGAGGATACTAAGAAATTAATTCATGAATTTGCTTCTGCTAAAATTAACTACTGCAATGCATTATTCACAGGCTCATCAAACCATTCTATTTGCTGCATTTAGTTCATTTGAAAAGCAGCTACAATAATTATTACAATTACTAGAATTGTAATTACTAGTACAACTACATCATCTACTTTTCTCAAGGCTTTACACTGGCTTCCAGTAAAGCTAATGGCTAATTTCAAAATTCTCATTCCTGCTGTCAAGCAGCTCAGCTTATTGGATATCTTTGAAGCTTCAAAAAGGTAAGCAATTCCAGCCCAAGCATAGTGGGGGGCACTGTCACACACTCCATCTTCTTTTCCATCCGTAGTTCAGATGCTTGCCAAATGGATGACAAGTGACTCAGCTTCTGCTTCCGCCACGATGCCGCACCCCTTCAAAACCCTCTGAAAGTGGGTATTTATTTGAGGACCAACTTTATTTTCTATTGACTGTTTAATATCATTAAATGGGTTATCTGGTTTTACATTTACTGTTTCCTCCTTTGATCTTAATCTACATGTAAAGCTTTAAAAGGCCAAGGCACTGCTTACTTATTTCAATTTGCTATAACTTACAAACCACAGTGTGTTAAAATCTCAAGATGTCAGCATACTAAAGGTTACAAGGATTAACAAAATAACAGTAGAACATTTAGCTCCCTGCTCATTGAAGACAGGCAACTTTAATCTCTTTCAGCTTTTAAATTCAGGCTCACTACTTTATCTCGTACACCCTGATTAGAGCTGCTAATTAGCTGATCACATTTTTTTATTAATTTGTATAAAACTCTAAGTGATAAATCAGTTATGAGCTGTTACTAACCCTCCTGTGTTCAATTTCAGTTCTCAGTGGCTGCTGTGCTCGACTTCCAAGTTGTTTTCCTGCCCATGGAAGGACATCTGTGATACTGGGAGCATTGGAATCAATGGATGGAAAGATTTTGTCATCACATTAGATGTCCTCTCACAGATTCTACTAAAGAATGTCCAGGAGAGGTTGGGTGGTCAGTTGACTAAGGTCTCAAGGCCTGGGACTGTGTATGATTTTGTCTTTGGACTTTGTCAGTTACAACTGACCATGGACCCCTGAGGATACGGCTGACTGGAGAATTCATTTTCTTCATTTCTGCTGTCAACTGGCTATAGTGCCACAGTAAATGGCAGGTAGTTCTAGGTTCCACTGTTATTAATCGGTTTGTAGCTGCTTTGTTTCACTGTGTTTTTAAATGAGGTCATCCAAAAAAAAACTGAACCTTATGAAGAAGCACCAAACAAACATGGCTCCTTATGTGTACTCTTTATGTAATTAGGAGTTTGTAAAGTTTTTGACTGTGTTATACCTGTGAACTTGTTACAGTGCACTGAAAATACACTCAGGTGAAGAGTGTTATACACAAATAAACTGAATTGAATGATTTCAATTTCTGAAATGTGGTGTCCAAGCAAACTTCTGTCCTGTAATGGATCTAAACCAAAATGTAGGGAAGATGTGTATGAGAAGACTGGAATAGTAACACGCAAATAGCAGAGGCAGAATCTTTACAGAGAGGGAGAGTAATTAAGACATACCATGAAATGAAAGAATCTTAAACGTAAGCACGCGATGTTGGTTATAAAGAGAGAACAAATCTGAAAAACAGAAAAATAAAAAATAAGGTAGAAGGGAAATGAAGAATCTTCAGCAATGTGCACAGTTCAGAATCATTAAAAGTATAACCAAGATTAAAGGCAAAGATTACAGTAAATCTCCAGTGTGCAAACTCTAAATGAGATAAGAGAGATATGCAATTTCTTTAGCATAAATTAAAGTGTGCTATAACCATGGTATGTCTAATGAATTTTTAAAATAGGAATATAATTTTCTGCCAATATTTTCATGGGGATAGGACAGTACAGACAAAATGTAGGCAAGGCGCTATATCCATTTTGATTGTGGCAACACGAATAGTAACGATTGGAAATGTGAAGATTGGACAGATTTACGGTTCTGATTTCTCAAAAAAATATTGAGTGGTGGAAATTGTATTGAAGAAGGGAAAACTATCCACTATGCTGATTAGGACATTAGAGGGAATGCTACCAGTACTAGGGTGTTGTACCGTGTTAGCCATTGTGAATGTAGAGAGAAGTCAAGCAAAATGTCACCTTTTATTGGCTAACTAAAAAGATTACAATGTGCAAGCTTTCGAGGCAACTCAGGCCCCTTTCTTCAGGCAGGCTGTTATACAGAGACTGGAGTTCCCTGTGTTTATATAGACAGCAGGACAGATAACAGCACTGGAAAACCTTTAAGTGAGATGTCTTAAATGCTACCAGTCATGCAGGATCAGTTATACGAACGTTTTGTATTTAATTTGATTTCATATTCAGCATTTTTTCTGATACTTTTAACTATTTGATGCTTTTCAAAAACATTTTCTCCAAATTCCTGCTTCTTATTAATGCAGATTTTGTTGCATCCTAGGCTGACTAACTGTTAGACTTCACAATGGTTAATATGTCCAATCTTAATCTCATTTATGTATGAGGTGGACCTCTGAACGTTAACTGCTTGTGCTGTTGTGTCAGGGGAAATGGGTGAATACCTGAATAGTCTGCTGTTTACTTTGTCATTTATGATAATTGAGAATAATATGTAAAAGTTTGTTTTCATTTTGACATTGGTTTTTTATTTGTTGAGTAGCTAATGTCCTATTAAAAATATTAAGATTCTTTAGTAACACCTGAAAAAATGTATAAAGGGTCGTAAAGACTATAAATAAATTCTCCAACAGTCCATGTCATTAAAAATATAATCATATCTTCATATTGTTGTTATGGTTTATTAGGTGTAGATTGTTAAGCACAAATAGAAAATGTGTCCATTTAAAATTAAATCTACAGTACAATTCAATAAAGTGTGCACAAAATGAAGGGGTCTGAATACTTTCTGAATCCACTGAATTTATTCGAATTGTTTTTTCTGTTTTGATATTATACAGGACGGTACACTCAGGGAATTTTAGAAGTCCATGCTACTGACTCATTCATTCCGCCTCACCTGCACATCATTATCAGTCGTGTCTCCAGTCACCAGCAGTCATTCATCCAGGAATTCTTTTAACAATCACAACTGACAAGGCTGCAGGCAGAACATGCACTTTTCTGAGATGTGCTGCAAGGTGAATTTAACATCTGAAAAATAATACATTACTTTTGAAAAAAAAAAAAATGTAAATATATTTACAGAGTCAAAGACAGGAATGCAGAATGAAAGAGAAACAGGTAGGCAACAGTTATTACCTTTAAAGGAAAAAATTATTGTACAGATTGTTTGACTTTGTTGTCAAACCCAAGGCGAGTATGTTATATAACTACAACCTTAGAAGGCAGCTTAAACCTGGGGCAAAAATTGGGCCAAACCGCTGACTGTTATTCTTATACAGTATCTGATTTTTGTGTATATGCAGTAGTTCACAAGGTAAAGGGTGGGAAGCAGACATACAGTATCTGTCAGGTGATCCTGCTGATCTGTTTATTGCAGTTTTGTTTTAATTTTCCTTCACTATTTACTGGTGCAGAATTCTTGCTCCCTTGGCACAGACACACAAACAGTTTATACTTTGCCCCATCTTTACATGTTCATCCATGTGATAGTCCATGGTATTTAAGGTCAAATTTTTCCCAAAAGACTTGTGGACATCATTGCAGTACTCCCTCCTAATGAAATTCCATCCACTCCACTTCATCCTTACTGAAGGTAATTTATTGCCAAGTAATAAATGACTTGATGCTTAGAGTGCTTCAGTAATATTTTCAATCTGCCATCGAATACGGATATCCATGGCACAGTTTTGCTGGCAGCCAAAATGCTCTCCTTCTGTGCTGTTATTTTTTTTGGACAGCCACTTTATTTCCAGTTGCAGACAATACAATACCTGCATATTTTTAAGCAGATGGCAACCATAGTGTACAATGTCATTCACCATGTTTAAGAATGTACTGTACATGTGATTTACAAGAAGCTAATATCTGTGAACAATTATTTAATTCACTTGTGTGCATACAAGATATGTGACAATTTAATGGATCATATATTATTTTACTACTGAACGTTTTGGTCCTGGGTATTAAATTGCATCCGGCCCTGCTAGTGGTCCTCCAACTTTCAGGTAGAACTTGGGGGTTTATGGCAGGATTGGCCCTCCAGCCACTGTAAAAACTTCATGCAGCTTCAAACCGGCAGACAAGACTCTCTTCAGCTCTCCACAAGAATAGCTTTGCCACAGCCACCCACAGGATGGCTGCTCACATTATGAAAGGAATGGTGGAACGCCCTCAGGATCCTCATCTCCATAAGAGTCAAAACCACCACAGAGCCAATGAGGTCAGGACTGTTGGGGATCAGAAATGATGTGGTGCTGTGGTTTCGCCCACTGCATGGCAGCACTCAGGGCCCAATTTGAAGCAGCCCATCTGGGTAGGCGCATGGAATGTCTTGTCTCTCTGGCATGAAGATGATCTTCCTCTTCTGTCGGAGGAGCTTTGTAAACTCCACATTCAGTGGCGACACTCTCTGAGGTGCACAGACCTGGGACTGGCCAGATCTCTGTAGGTGGGTTTAGGGACTCTGATGACTGTCATACTCAGGGAGTAGCTGTTGCAGTGGTGTATTGGCTCATTCCAATGGTGTCTGATGTCACTGCTTTCAATGAGCATATTATGAGAATCAGATTAAAGCACTCTCTGGGTGCCTTGTCTATTGTTTCAGTGTATGCTCTGACTGTGGTGAGTGATGTCTCGGTGAGGGAGACATTTTATTTGCAGCTGTACTCTGTGGTTGATGGGTGCCTGCGAGGTGACACCCCTCAGGTCATGGGTGGCTTCAATGCGACCACTGGCATTGACAGGGTTGTCTATGAGGATTGTATCAGTCCCCATGGGTCTGGTGACCGTTGTGAAAGTGGCTTCATGTTCTTTGACTTTACGAAAGGTCAAGAGCTGCGGATTGCTGGATCCTGGTTCCAGCATCCTGAGTGGTATCATTGGAATTGGTACTCCAATACTGGTGGTGCAGTGAAGGAGATTGATCACATCCTTGTGGGCAGACGCTGGAGGCTTTTACAGATCTACAGGGTCTACAGAAGTGCCCAGTTTGGGAATTCTTACCACAGACTTGTTACTACTCTGAAGATCCAGTTTAGATCCATTAGGCTACCACCTACTATGGGAATAAGGCTGGACCTGGCCAGACTCCAAGATCACGCTGTTTCTAATGAGTCTGAATGCAGTTTGTGTGAGGAATTTGCAGACTTAGGTGTGACTGCCGATCCTAATGTGATGTGGGAGACCTTCCTTGACAAAACCTTGAAGGTTGCCGGTGTTCCCAGAAGGAGGTAACTTGATGGTAACTCTAATCTGTACCAGGATCTGAGAAGTACGAATGTGAGGGCTCACGGAGGAATTAAAGCATTGCACACATCCAAATCTGTTCCTCAGAGTGTCACAGTCAGGGTGAGTGATGGAATGGTCCTTATGGATGATGCTGCAGTTGAGACCTGCTAGGCTGGCTACTTTGAGCAGCTGTTTAAATCTGATCCTCTTGCTAGAACGCTTTACTTCTCTGGGTCCATGGTTCTTGAGACTGATCCTCCAATTAGTTCTGAACTGCCCAATCTCACTGAGATTGCACATGTGGTGAACCAGCTGAGGGCAGGGAAGACTGCAGGGATCTGTGGTATCTGGGATGACCTTCTCCAGGCTGGTGGTAAGGCTGTCTTTATTTCCATTTGGGAGACTGGTGTCATTCCAACTGTATGGAAAATCTGACTTGTTGTTCCTATCTGGAAAGGGAAGGGTGATTGCCTAGATTGTGGCAACTAGAGGTGGAGAACACTTCTCTTGGTGCCGGGTAAGGTGCTTGCTAGGGTCATCCTCAATAAGATCCTTGATCACTTCCTCACCTACCAGCAACTGGAGTAGTCTGGTTTTACACCTAAGAAATGTACTATCGACCACATGCTGGCACTGAGGGTTCTCATTGAGTACAAACACAAATATAAGCAGAGTTTCTTTGCAGTCTTTGTTAATTTTTGTAAACCATTCAACTCACTTGATCAAGCTGCCATGTGGGTCATCCTAAGACTTTGCGAGATCCCCCCGAAGTTACTGGATATCATGGCTAGCCTGTACTCTGGTAATGTGAGTGCTGTGAAGAGGGGAATCAGAACCTCTGCGTTTTTCCCAGTTGATTCTGGGGTTGTCAGGGGTTTGTTCTTGCTCCTACTCTGTTCAGTGCTTTCATGGACTGGATGTTGGGCAGAGTCATGGAGTCTAGCAGCTGTGGGGCATCTGTTGGTGAAGAGAGACTGAGTAAGGTGTCTGAGTGTCTGGGCTTGCGATTGTCCTGGATAAAAACTAAAATCCAGTCCCTTAATGACTTTGTGGGCACAGCCATTGGCAGTGTGTCCTTCTTGACCTCGTTGAGAGGTTTACTTACCTTGGCATTGACATTCATGTCTCTGGTGCCTCTTCCTATGAAGTCAGTAGACGGATTGGGAAAGTATGGGGGTTCATGAGGTCGCCGGAAAGGTGTGTGTGGCACTCCTGATATTTCTGCAAAAGAACAAACGTCCAAGTTTTAAAATCCTGGTGCTTCCTGTTTTGCTGCAATGTTGTGTGGTGTGTGTGGCCAGTGCATTCTCCCCAGCCTGACCTGATCTGAATATTCTAAATGATGATGATTAATGTTTATTTAGGTGGACAGACACCAGGAGTGACGTTAGAGGTATTCTAACCATCAGTCATCCAGTCTGCAGACAGAGAAATACAGAAAGATGAGTGGCGGAGTGGCGGCTCTGAGGCTAGGGATCTGCACCGGCAATCGGAAGGTTGCCAGTTCGAATCTGGTAAATGCCAATAGGGACTCTGCTCTGTTGGGCCCTTGAGCAAGGTCCTTAACCTGCAATTGCTGAGCACTTTCAGTAGTGAGAAAAGTGCTATATAAATGCAAAGAATTATTATGTTAAAAAACAGCGCCATCCCATGGTGTGGCAGTGAAATTACAGTCACTAGAGCCCTTCAGCCATCCCCTATATGCCCATGCATGACAATACCTGAAACAAAACATGTAACATCATTTATTCAGACTTTCAAAAAGCCTTTCATACATGCCTACACTAAAGATTCATTCTGAAACTAGAAGCTGTAGGCATCAGAGGTAACCAACAAAACTGGATTTCTAGTTGGTTAAACAGCAGGATACAAAAAGTACAGGTAAGTGGAGAATATTACATGTGGAACAATGTAATCAATGAAGTCCCTCAGGGGTCTGTCTTTGGACCGTTACTTTGTCTGATTTATATTAATGACATTGATTCTGGTATAGTCAGCAAATTTGTGAAGCTTACAGATGGCACTAAGAGATGGAGAAATGGCAGACACTGAGAAGACAGCAAATAATTTTCAAAAAGACCTGGATAATCTTCAGAACTGGGCAAAAACCTGGAAAATGCAGTTTAATGTAGAAAAGTACAAAGTGTTAAACATGTGCAAAAGGAACATCAATTATAAATACAAGATGGAGGACACTGTCATACAGGAAGCGACCCCTGAAAAGGATTTAGGGGAATCTGTTGAAATTTGTAAATAAGCATTTAAAAAGGCAAATGAAATGTTTGATTATTTCATAAAAACTGTTGAATATAAATCAAGGGATGTTATGCTTTAACTATATAATACACTAGAGAGGACACATCTGGAGTAATGTGTGCATTTCTGGTCACCACACTATAAGAAAGACATAGCAGCACTTGAAGCTGTGCAGAGGGGAGCAGCTCAGTGTATCCCTGGACTTATAAATAAGTCCTATTATGACAGATTAGGACAATTAAACCTGTTTTAGTCTGGAGAACAAGAGACTGCATGGAGGCCTACTTCAGGTATTTAAAATCCTCAAGGGCATTGATAAAGCAGATCTAGCACCATTCTTTCAGCTTAAGCATGAATCACAGCAACAGTGGAAATTAAGGGGAAGTTTGTTTAAGACTGAAGCCTGGAAAGCATGTCTTCATGCAAAGAGTTATGGGATTGTGGAACAAATTACTGAGACAAACGGTTGAAGCAGAAACCTTGACCGCCTTTAAAAAGAATCAGGATGAGTTATTGAGACAACTTAGATATTAGTTAAGCAAATGGACTTGATGGTCTGAATGGTCTTCTCTCGTTTGTCAAATTTCTTACGTTCTTATGTAGAAAATCTGTGGAATGAGATAAGAGATAAGATAAGGGCCAAGTTGTTTTATGCGGACAGACTTTCAAACAGACATGGGTTTTAACAACAGCTGCTTCACACATTTTATGCGAACGCACCTAAAAATCATTGAACAGTAAGCTGGTATATCTTGCTTTAATTTATTAAGGAAACATATAATGAAATAAATTAAATAAATGATAAATATTGTAGGTATTATAACAAATTATGAATGCAATTTAGATAATAACCTAACTCAGAATTTCCTCCAAAAACTGCATATTAATTAGAAAAGACAGATGGATGCTCAGGGCTGAATGTACTACTCTCTTAAACAGTATCATGCATGAGTATTCATTTACTGTAAAAACAGAATTTAATGCTGCATTTCATTGCCATGACCTACGTGGAAAACATTCCAATCTGCAACTAGTTATGTGTCACATTTTTAAACTGAAATTAGTTCAGATTAGCGAGTTAATATCTTAAATCCAAACATACAGTAAGCATTTCAAATAAATATTTTGAAGAAAGTAGTTTTACATATAGTTTAGCTTTTATATCTGTTTTTATAAAGCAGAATGTAATACTTTGTAATGTTTTCTTTTTGACTCCAGTCCTCGTTTATCTCTTTATTTCCCTTTATCATACCATATATTTGATTCTTTGTGGTGCAGTAATATGAGTTCAGTAAGTTTTACAGGTTTTGTTTTACATGTGGACTGATGCCCTTTAGGGTCCACTTTAAAGGAAAACTTTTTACATGC
Source organism: Polypterus senegalus (assembly GCF_016835505.1). Classification (NCBI taxonomy): domain Eukaryota; kingdom Metazoa; phylum Chordata; class Cladistia; order Polypteriformes; family Polypteridae; genus Polypterus; species Polypterus senegalus. The sequence goes on from NC_053160.1 coordinate 58,875,825, forward strand.
CACTTACCCCATGCAGATTGTAGTGATGGTCAAGAAAGCTTTTTGTTCTCAAATTTCCATCAGAACAGAGAGACAAGACCTATTGATATATTGGTAGGATGCAATGGTGACCAAAGCTGTCCAGCAGCAAATGATGTGAAAACCTCCATGGAAAAAAGAAAGAAAACAATCTGACGTTACGTGTTTCACATCACTAATAAGTCCTTCATCCAGCTGTATGCTGAAAATGTGTAAAACGCATGCATTTTTTGCTAAAATCATTACTTCCATCAAAATGAATGTACATAATAAATAGGAAACCCATTCCCATAATGCCTTTTCTGTTTGTGCAATATATGTAAGTTTTTCTGGAAATAGCACTTATTAATATCTTCAGAACACAGTGATGTATTTTGCATATTTTGAGCGTATGGCTGGGTAACGGACATGTGGATTATGCAACACGAGTAATGTGAGATTTCTTTTTTCTTTCCATGAAGATTTCTCACATCATTTGCCATTTTACCGCATTGGTCATTCTTGGGTTCACTTACTGTATGTCAATAGGTCTTTTCTCTCCGTTCTGATGGAAAAGTTGAGAACAAAAGCTTTCTCAGCCATCACTACAATCTACATGGGGTAAGTCAGTCAGTCATTTTCCAACTCGCTATATCCTAACTACAGGGTCATGGAGGTCTGCTGGAGCCAATCCCAGCCAGCACAGGGTGCAAGGCAGAAACAAATCCCCGGGCAGGGCGCCAGCCCACCACAGGGCGCACACACACACACTAGGAACAACTTAGGATTGCCAATGCACCTAACCTGCATGTCTTTGGACTGTGGGAGGAAACGCACATAGACATGGGGAGGACATGCAAACTCCACGCAAGGAGGACTCAGGAAGCGAACCCGGGTCTCCTTCCTGTGAGGCAGCAGCGTTACCACTGTGCCACCATGCCGCCCCACATGGGGTAAGTAACATATAAAAAGTATTCCTTTAAAGCGGACCCTAAAGGGCATCAGTCCACATGTAAAACAAAAGCTGTAAAACTTACTCTTTCTCATTCTACATGAATACATGAGATGGATTTTTTTTCTGAAGCATCAGTTCTAACCACATGGGGTAATGAACATCTAAGAAATATCATTTTGGGGTGGAGTATTCTTTTAAATTGTAAACATCCATCCATCCATTTTCTAACCCGCTGAATCCGAATACAGGGTCACGGGGGTCTGCTGGAGCCAATCCCAGCCAACACAGGGCACAAGGCAGGAACCAATCCTGGGCAGGGTGCCAACCCACCTCAGAAATTTAAAAAAATTTCTAAAAGAAATGTCTCATTTTAAAACACAATTGGATGGATGGATGGATGGATGAATTTCCTATGGAAAATGAATGTACACCATGAGTGTGGACAACTTTGACTTAAAAAATATCAAATTTATCTTTTAACACTGCGTGAAAGCCCCAGCCTGAACCACTGCCTTTGAAGAGCTTACCCAATCTCTCTGTTTTTCTTTAGGTGCACAGGCTTTCCTCCCACATCCCATAAAACATGTACTATACGGTAAATGTATGCATTGGTGCATTGGGCCATTTCAATTGACTTATGTTTTTAAGTCTTCCTGTGACAAGGCATCTCATTACTACTTAGGAATTGGGCTAGAGTGGGCTTATTCATTTATAGAATGCAGTAAGAACATATAGACAGTTAAGCAGCTCACTCACCCAAAGTTGCACATTGGCACAGACGTGTGAGGTGAGAGTACAATGTGCTTCAGTACACCGCTATGTAGACTGGTGCAGCGTCAGATTTGATTACCCACAAAGACTGAGAAAATGGGTGCAAAAAGAGAAATGGAGTGGCGGCACAGAGATGCAGGTGTGTGAGAAGGGACGTGTGTTCACCAGTGAGACGGTGTCAGTTAGGAGGGGTAATTAGCACCTGTGGAAAAATACAAAACAGCTTGATCAATCTGGTGTACATGACAAGGGTCATGAAGACCCTGCGTGCCCAAAGTACGCGTGCTAAGTGCTACTTCTTGTTTTAAGGTTACTACACAAAAAATCCACAAGTGTGGACTCATCCAGCCCCAAACTAAGGAAACTAACAGATGTATTCCACCTGTAGATTTCTGTTAGTGCTGATTCAGGCTAATATTGTGAAATACTTGTGTAACTAAAGTCATAAGACAAAAACCCCATAAAAATTTGGGACACCAACCCCTCAGGGCAGACGAAGGACAGGTGTCCTAGGACTGTGCTTCTCTGTCATTTTACCTTTGCCTGGTGTGTATCAATTAAAGATTTTTACTAACTTTAATTATATCTCTCTGTCTTCAGTCACAAGAAACAACACTATAGAAAAAGTGTCCACACACCATTGAGACACACTCCAGAAGTTGAGGCATCAGGAATGGTGACTGGGGATGGGGTGAGGGTTCCCTGTGTTGTTGTTTAAAGCCAACATGAGAAGAGTGCGACGATCCTGAGGATTAGCATTTCATTTTTGTTCCAGAGATCATCTTGTTATCTAAAGAGTGGCGTAATAGTGTACATTTGAAAAAATTTCCAGGATTTTTTGTTTGTTGTGTTCTTTATATATTTGTTTCTGTGTCACTTGTGACTTTCTAACTATTATGAAAATCTCACACTTTTAAAGTAAGATTCGGCACTGAATTAATAAAGAATATTCTTTTTCAGGGGCGGCACGGTGGCGCAGTGGTAACTCTGCTGCCTCGCAGTTAGGAGACCCGGGTTCACTTCCCGGGTCCTTCCTGCGTGGAGTTTGCATGTTCTCCCCGTGTCTGCATGGGTTTCCTCCCACAGTCCAAAGACATGCAGGTTAGGTAGATTGGCAATTCTAAATTGGTGTGTTTGTGTGTGTCCTGCGGTGGGTTGGCACCCTGCCCGGGATTGGTTCCTGCCCTGTGTTGGCTGGGATTGGCTCCAGCAGACCCCTGTGTTCGGAATATGAATGGGTATTCTTTTTCATGATCTGTACAGTGGTCGGTGTCCCTCATTCTCTTGCTGATGCTCAATTTGATATGTGCCAAGGGCATTGGGCATCACACTTTGCGTCTGTAAGTTCCAAATATCTCTGCCACCTGATTATTACATTTGGTCCATCCGGACTTCCGTGTGAAACTCTCAGTGGTCACAACATGAGAGAACCGCAAACTGAAAATTTATACAAACAAAACATTTCGGTTGATGTCTACTAATAGCCCAAAGTACTAAGTAGTGTTCACTTGTAACACAGTTTTATGTTGACACTCTCAACAAATGAAAGAAATTCTGACGACTCATATATTCATGCCCTGTTTGTGCAGATGATCTCTTGTACAATTCAGTACTGTTATTATCAGCAAAAAATGTATGACTTAAACTTTGTTTTTTTTTGATACTTTTCATTTTTGAGATGCTAAGAGCTGCACGTATTAGAACACAACGTAAAATGTGTTGTGAGGGGGGGAGCTGACAACAGTAAAATGGGATAAATTGACAAGCACTAACTGTGCTTTGCATATTATATGACAAGATGAAAATGTGTGTAATGGCAAATGACAAAGATGGTACATTAGGAGAATGTACTGCTGGAAGTGTGAAAGCAGAATAAAAGAGCCTGAGATTTATTGAGCAATATTTTCAGACAACTTAATTGAAATACCAGTAGAAAAAAAGACATTCAGTAGTTCTGTGCTGGAACATGTGCCGTCCTCTCATACATAAATGCATTTGGCTTTGTCACATTGCCAGGGCTGCTTTTGTACTGCGACTTTAGTTCTGTGTTTTTTGGCACTGCCTTCTAGCCTAAAAGATAAGTTTGCCTGTGGTCATCACCAGGCTTTTTCACATTAAAATGTGTGGAATCATCTATGAATCATATTTTATATGCCTTTCCCAAAATGGCTTAGGGGTAGGATGAGTTTAATTCTGTCCCAGTCTCTGCTGACCTGTGAAATGAAGCCCACAAAGCACATTTTTTTTATTTTTATCTATTGCTATATGTATACAAAATATTTCTGTGAAGTCAACCGAATAAGGCCAAGTTAAGTATTGTGCAAATTAATTTCATAATGTCTCATTTATTAGGTTTTTTTGAAAATGCTCACTGTAACATGTATCTATTAGAACGTCTCCTTAAATAAAATAGATGTCCATAAATTCAGCTTTACGTAAACAGAACGACCCAATAGAGACATACATCTCCTGTGCTCTGGCATTGCCTCATCCACGGCAGCGTAAGAAGCCACCCGGCACAAACATCTGCACCTTCTCACTCACAGAGCGATGCAAGAAAGGAAAAATATGTACCCTGCATATTAAACCTTGTTTTTGTCAAGTGTTTGTTTCAACTGGTTAACCAGCGAATGGACCAGAATAGGACTTTATTTGCTCCCACAGGAAATTTAGATTTTTACAGTTATATTATTATATTAGCAAAACTAACAAACAACCCTTTCACATTTATACCAGAATTACTAAAAAGGAAGAAGAATTAAAAAAAAAGAAAATCTGGGAGTCACAGTTCCAGTGAGGCGTTATGCAGACATATGGCTGTTGGTATAAAGGACCACCAGTCGCGTTTCTTGACACATTTCTGCTGAAGGATTCATTGGCTGAAACTCCTCAGTGTTAGTGTGTCAGTGAGGGGATGTGCAACACAATTCACAATGTTTTAATGATTTCCTTTGGTACTACCTCCAGGGGGTCCAGGGTGCATCTGAGAACATAGCCTGCCCTTTTAATAAGCTTGTGGATTTGGTGGGCCTCTCCTCACATGATGTTACCAGTCCAGCACTCCACAGAGTAGAAAATCATCAGAGTTGTAAAAGATATGAAGGACGTCACTACCCATATTAAAGGATCACAGGCTACTTTTCTTACATATTTCCTCTGTGTTACAAGACAAGTCCAACCTGTAATTGTTGTGAAACCCCAAGAAATGTTATTTTATCCATTAGATGGCAGCGGAATATTGTCCTAAGCATTATTCAAACTTAACGGTGTAAAGTGGATCGTTATACATCACCCTGAGTCTGACTTGGGCTTAACCGAAATTACACAGAATTCCGTGCCCGAGTCACACTCTGGGTTAACGCCAAGGAGGTTAAAAAAGGCAATTCAAATGTGCATATTACAGACCCTGCTCATAACTGTGTGAAGGGCATTGGCCAGAGACAAAAACATACGCTCCATACAAGGGAAATTAAGATGCTTAGATGAAACCTGAGACCAACTTAGAAGTCAATGGAACAAGACCAAGCAGGTGGCCTAAGACATTGTGGTATGACTGACTGAAGTAAGATATGACGGAAGTCAGCCTCATCCCCTGGGTACTGTACATGCAGAACAGTGATAAATGTTGGGCACTGAGCCATAAAAGAGGAGCCTACACTATAAATAAAATACTAAGAAGGAGAAAGGCTAGGCCAGCATACAAGAAGCTACTATCATCATGGGAAACTTGCCATGTCTGATTTTGTTTCCTCCATGGTACATGCATTAATTAACCCTCAACAGGATTCCATTATTTCTACCATCCCTGCCAGGATGACACTCAAGACATTACAATATAGGCCCTGACTATGACAACCTTTACACACAAACATGAGCATTAAAGTGATGACAAGTTGTGGAAAAAACAATCTGCAGTGTGTAACAAGAGAATATAGGGAGAAAAGAATGAACTGCAGATTGCCCAGAATGGTAAAGTTAGTGTCATACATGTTGGTCTCCTCTGGAACTTGATGGTGTAATTAATGAAATTGGTTGAACGGCACATCATTAAGGTGTAGAAACACCTTCTCTCATTGTGCAGTTTAGACAATGACCTAAAAGACACCCCCAATCCAACCAAGCTGACTTTGGACAAAAGTCTTAGACCTGCCACATTCTTTATTTTACAAATACATTGGAACCTCTAGATACGAGTTTAATTCGGTCCGGCACTGAGCTTGTATAGTGAATTTCTTGTATCTAGAACAAAACTTCCCCATTGAAAATAATGGAAATCCAGTTAATCTGTTCCGCACTCCCAAAAATATCAACATAAAAATCAATTTTCCTAACAAATAACACTGATAAATAATATATACTGTAGTTTACCTTGAATTAAAGTAATTAAAGTTTACCTTTAATAAATAACACTGGTAAATAAAATGGGTTACTGTGGGGAAGGAGAGTCCCCCTCTGATTCAGGAAGGCTCTCTCTTCTTGGGAATTTTACCCCACTGGAAGCAGGTTCTGGGTCAGAATCACTTAACTTTCTTTTAGTTGCAGGTTGCTTTACCAAAAATCTATCTAATGACACTTGCTTCTATCTTCTTTTTAAGATGCCCTAAAATGCGACACTACATTGTCATGACACAAGTTCATGGTGCGCCCACACACTGCTTTATTAGGGTGATTTTCTTCAAAGGAAGTTTTTACTTCTTCCCATTTTGCCAACACTTCTTTAATGTTACTGGCAACAATCTTCTTGAGAGGCACTGTGGAATAATTATTTTCACGTTAAATGCGGGCAGCGTCAGCTTGGGTGAATCCCCGAGTCGAGGCTGATCAGGAAACACGTCACGCATACCCACAGCCTGGGTCGTGGCTCTTTACGCGAGCCAATGCTTGTATGTAGATCTGAAGTTTTCGCTCATACTTTCCTCTTATCTTGAATTTCTCATATGCAGAGGTGATCGTATCTCGAGGTTCCACTGTAGTTACAAACAGAGGCTAAGGATCTGCGCTGGTATCCAGAAGGTTGCCGGTTCAAATCCCCATCACTGCCAAAAGAGATCCTACTCTGCTGGGCCCTTAAGCAAGACCCTTAACCTGTAATTGCTCCAGGGGTGCTGTACAATGGCTGACCATGCACTCTTACCCCAAGGGGTATGCAAAAACTAACAAATGCCTAATACAAGAAATTGTATAAGGTGAAATAAAGAACAAAAAAAAAAACAGTAACTGCAAATGGCTGGAGCAAAAGCTTGGCCAAGCTTCTAAAAGATGTAAGTGTGTTGAACATTGAAGTACTTATTTCATGCACAGGATCTGTAACTAAATAGTGCATTGTCTGTTTGCCTAAATACATTTTAATTTAAAGTAACTCTGTGTGCCAGTGGTTCTCAACCTGTGGGGCAGGCACCCCTAGGGGGGCGCGAAGTAACAAAAAGGGGGGCACAAAGATGTGAAAAAAAGAAAACAAGAATCAAAAATATGAAAAAAAATCTGTTGAAACCAAAACAAATTAACTTAAACTACATTCTGATACTAGAACAATAAATATAGAGATAGATAAATGTTGGTAAAAGTTAAGTAGGTATAATAAAATATGCATCTAGATTTCAAAAAAGTGTTGGGGGGGCGCGATTAAAACTGTTATGAAAACTCGGGTCGTAAATACTTAAAGGTTGAGAAACGCTGCTGTGTGCATATTCACGTGAAATTCTTAAACGTAAGTGATATCAGTCAAGTATGTTAGAGTGCTGTCATAGAAAACATGGATTGGTTGGCATCCTTGCCAGACTAGATGGTTCCTTAACTGGTTGGGAGGCCTTCATAATGAACAGTCTCCATAGACAAATGGGCATCCCGGCTTGGATGATGGATGTTCCCTTTCCTAGTTGGGATGAGAATATAATTGACAGTGTGGACGTGGCCCGGACACAGACAGGCAGACATGTTGTAATCCACCACCACACGTTTATTTGCAATACTATATACAAGATTAAAGTGCACACAAACCCCACAAGTCCCCAAAGTCCTGGCCAATAGCACAGCTGCCTTCACTCTTCTGGCCGCCTTCACTCTCGTCTCCTGCTTTGTCCTGCTTCCACCCGACTCCAGCCTCCAGCCTGTGTGGCGGAAGTGCCGGCTGTACTCCCGGAAGTTCTCCGGGTGTTCCTGCTTCTCTTCCCCCCAGCACTTCCTGGTGTGACGGAAGTGCTGAGGTCCAGGGTTCCCAAGGCATTGGGGTGCCCCCTGGCGGTGACCACGAGCCCCTACAGGGTTGGACTTCCAAGCCCTCTACCCGTGGCCCCCAATGCAACCAAGGTGGCGGCCCTATGTGATCCAGGGCGGGCGTCCCGGCCAGGTCGTCGCCCCTGGCATCCCTGACAACAGATAGAAGGAAGCAGCCAGCTGGGGCCATGACCTCCTCAAATATGACAGGTCGCAGCATCCTTCTGATGGATCTCCCATGTGTGACTCTGCTGAAATACTTGGGGGCAATCCAGGGGATCAGAGGGGAGGAGGATTCCTTGTTTTAAGGAGGTTCTGTCTGACCCAGAAGTGCTTCCTGGATGCAATATGGTGGTAGTGGCAATAATCCCAGGTCTGGCATAAAAGAAGCAAGTTGGAATCAGAAGAGGACAAGGACAAAGCCTGCCTGGAAATAAATGGAGGAAAAAAGAAGGAAAGAAAAGAATTGCATTTGTGCTTATGTGAAATTGATGAAGAAACCGGTGATAAGATGTTTTGTTAGAAATAAATAATCATTTGAACCCAGGACTTGTGCCTTTGTGGTTGTAGATGTGTTCAATTGATTGAGTCTTGGAAAAGAATGTCATTGTTTAATTGAATATCAGTGCGTGCCTGTCGATAAAGAAGTTAACGTTCTGAGCTACCCATGACTGACTACCCATGACAACAGTTGTGTCTGCAGTTCAATCACAGAAATGAAAGGTGATATTGTGGATATTTTCCATATTTGCATATGAAAAATCAATGCGTTGTCAGGTTGTATTTCATGTTCAGTATTGTGAAGTGTTTAGTTTAGTCTGCTAAATGTGCCATTGCAATCTCCCTGTTTCAGAACTCTGACACTAGCCACCCCGGTCAAGGTTTATACATTCATTTTTCATGATCGGTACATGGCCTCTTTTAGCCTAGACTCCTACCTTGCTGACTCATGGCAACTCATGATAACTGCGGTTTTGAGACCCCATGCTGAATAGGTACGTGGTCTAGGAGCATCTTGGAGCATCAGTGGGCTCCAGAAGTAGTATGGTAATCCCTACTCTCCACTGCCCCATTTCCAGGTCAATGCCAAGAAAAAAACAATTAATCATGAAAACTGCTGCCACACAGAACACACCCTGTTTTCATGTCAATGGTGACTCTCTTGAGGTTGTGTCCTGTGTCATCTACCACAGTGGCATTCTTTCTCTTTCATGTAACATTTTATTTATTTATAAAACACTTTAAAAACAACATCAAGGCTGACCAAAGTTCTGTACAATATAAACCCAACATATCAGACACACCAAAACCAACGGGTAAATGAAACAGAAACAAATAAGAACTGAACAGATTCTTAATAAAAAGTATACACTTAGCCAACATATCATACTGAGTTAAAAACCAGAGAGTAAAAATGTGGTTTTAAAAAGGATTTAAAGGCAGTTAGTGAAGGAGCCTGCCTAACGTCCAACGGCAAATCGTTCCAGAGTTTTGGGGCTGCAACTGAAAAAGCTCGATCACCTCGGAGTTTGCATCGTGCCTTGGGAACACATGCTTGAACCTTGCTTTGACAACCTTTTGATGAATCTATCCAGAGTCTTTTAGGACTGCTATCTCCACTCACTAAAGCTACAGTTTACAAGGCCATATGCATCTCCACTCTTCTCTGTGGATCCGAAGTCTGGACCCCATACTGAAGATACATACAAGCATTCCATATCTGTTGCCTCCAGTGCATCTTAGGCCTGAGTTGGTCAGACAAAGTTATATACTGTGACATTTACAACCACACCCAAATCACCAGTACCTCAGCAATTCAGAATGGTAATGCTCTAAGACTATAAAGATGATTAAGTTTTAAAAGAAGTCAGTAAGAGAAAAATGAATATCAAAATTGGTAATATCAACAGTTTAACCACATAGATCACCAAGAAATAGAAAGGAAGCAGTACAAAATAATTACTAAAATGTATCAATCATAACTGTCTCAGGTAGCATTATTTAACACCCTGGCCTGGCATATTTATATTTGTGCTATTCCTCCAGTTCAATCCATTTTAATGATCTTTCCAAACTTAATAACAATAATTAAGATATTGCTGCAAGTTCATAGAGCAGAAGGAGCTGGTACTTAGACGTTATTGAGGGGGATTCCCATGGACTTCTTATATAGCAGGGATTTGGAAAAAATGGCAAGAAGTAATGCAGAGTCAGAGGTGAAAATATTCACAGATAAAAAGGTAGTAAGGCTGAAAGGAGGAAGAGTAAGGTGACAGTCGGAGGTGAATGGAAAAGAAGAATTGATGAGATTGCAATGGGGTGCGTATAGTAAGGTGTAAAAGATGTTGCCAAATGGGGGTCTGCAGTATGTTTACTCAATATAAGATTGTCAAAATTAATTGGAAGAGAAATCTTTGCTGGCCTGACATGTTAACTAAGACATTACCGATGACGTAGCTTTGCGGAAGGCAATGTAAAATGGCTATTTTTCCTTGTAGCAATGTGCCCACTTAGTAATGAAATGTACAGAAACAAACAGGTACAACTACTGGACAAACTGATTAAAGAATGCATTCAACATTAAAATTTCAATAGCTTGATGACCTGGAAAGGTTAAAGAAAAATTACATTTAGAAAATCATAGTTAGTGCAGAAGGCCTCATATTACCTGTAGATTACAGAGTGAATTGTAAATCCCCCAGCGATAATATTAATAACAAGCATTATTCATGCATTATTTCTGAGATATTAAATAAGCATAAACTAGAAAAGTTTCAGCGGTTGAACACAAACAGCAAGCGGCACAAAAGTGTGCAAAATAAAGCCAGCAGTTTGTCTTGAGGCAACGTTTTCTTTTTTTCATTTTGTTCCATTTTTCCTTGAGGTTGACTTTGATCTGTTTATTAGCACAACTGCTATTCCTCCTGACCTTGATCCTCAAATTGCCCTTTTTTTTCCTGTCCCTGTTTTCTGTTGTCGGTGCTGATCCTGTCTGCTTCACATTGTGCCGAGAAGTATAATTCAGTTTGATCTCAATGATGCCCCAACACTAAGAATGAGGTTTCTTACAGTTTTCACTTGTGCAGGTGATGTTGACCACAGGATGGCTTTTAAGCTACAGCCATTAGTTCTTTCTCTTCAGGTGGCTGTTCATGCTTTGACCATTTACTATTAAATAGAAGAGCCTTTTACATCCACCCGTGTGCTTTCAGCTTTAAAGAGTTTTGTTTTGAGTCTGATAACTGTTAACTTAGAGGAAATGTTTTTATTTTTCCAGAGCTATAATATCAGCAACACAAAGAAGAAAGATGGAGTGTTTGATGCTACAAAACACCAAAAAATGTCATTGTTTAGTAACATTTATGAATTCATTAATACAAAGCATGATAACAAGTGAAGGAGCTTCAGCTATTTTTTTTAGAAAACCAGGATGTTTCTGTTGGCTTTCTTGGATGCATCTCTACAAAAGGCAAAAAACAATTGTTAGATTATGGTTTTGTCATGTTGGAAATTACAGATTCTGTTTCTCTCCTCTTTACATTTATTTATCCAAATCTGATTAGTTAATGGTTCTCTGGTTTCTCACAGTCCAAAGAGAGGCAGGTTAGATGGAGTGGCCCTTGTGTGTGTGTGTTCACAAAGCGACAGACTGGCGCCCTCTCCAGAGTTTGTTCCTGCCTTGCGCCCTATGCTAGCTGGGATAGGCTCCAGCACCACCCACAACCATATTTAGGACTAAGCAGGATATAAAATGACTGACTTATAAGTTAATAATTTTTATCATTCATTTCACTTACCACAGGCATATTTTTTCATGATGATGACCATATTGTCGTTGCCAGTGGTGCCCCTTTGGCAGCACATAACAGCAGAAAGTTGTGTTAAGTGATGGCATCCCCTACTCAGTATAAATGAGCCCCGCATGCTACTTGTGTTGCCTAAGTTTTTGGATCCCTAAAAGCACAATTTTCTGCTGTAATTTGGGATTAAATTGTTTTTATATTGACAGTCTTTAGTGTGTTTTTGACTTTGATTTTTGGTTTGTGTATTCAGAAACTTGATTTTGTCAGTTTACAGACTACGTTTCTCGCTTATCTCTTCATCTTTTGCTCCAGTTCTCCTAATTCAGCCTCCATTTCAACTGTGCAAGAACACACTATTTAGCTTTATTATAAACAGAGGCAGCCTTAGGGGTGCGCAGGTCCTAGGGGTGACCAACCCCACTCAGGGCCACTTACGTCAAACGCTGTTACCGGTATGTATGGACTGTATAAACTTAGGTGTGAATTTAATAAAAATAATGTTAACATAGACCGGATTTTCTCATTACAGTATTCAGCTAAATTTTGGCAAGATAACACGTGGATTTTAACAAAATATAATGATATAATCTATTAAAAAAGTTCATAATTCATAATTAATGACAATACCACAACAGTGTGAAATGTGATGTGGTGTCATGCGGAAATTAGCAGGGCCTCTTCTAGTAAAGTACCCAACTTGCAAGTATACTCTGAGTCTCGATATGCAGGATGTCATAGTCATAACTCATGTAAATGTCATGTTTGCCAGTTATCATTAATGATACCATATTTTTGTGTATTAATATTGTACATGTTTATGGCCTACAAATAAAATGTGAGTTTCAGAGTTTCTACAGGAAGTGTGAAATTAACGTAGAGGTATCATCATGAAATCTCTCACTGGTTTCCAGGTTTAGAGATGAAAATCCACTTTTCTTGCCTTCTGATTTGAAAAGTCATTAATAACATCTTCGTAGTCTAATCTGGATGCAATGTCTTTTTCTATAGATGGGATCGCCAGACCGCAAAGCCTGTCTTGAGACACTGTTGCTCTATGCTGGAGAATATAACTTGACAAATGCGCTCGAACGGGACACGTGGACCTCAAAAGCGTCCCTTAGGTGTGGGGCCTGGGGTGGTCGCCCCACTTGCCTCCCCCAAACAGCGTTCTTGATTATAAAACACATCTAAATGAAATCTTGCCTTGCTAAACACAGTGATACATCAAAAACAGATATTTAACAATCAGACAACATTCACACCTGAGTAGACGTCCTTAAAAATGAAAACAATAAAGATTTTTTCTGACCACCATGACGCTGAGTTTAGACATACTGATTCTTTTTTTTTCTCCCAGAATATTCATATACTGACCCATTGGAGGACACTGGATGCCCAGAAAACAGCATGTGTGAGATTAACATGGAGACCATCTCATCCAATTCTGAGAAAAAGTGTTCTGCCCCATGAAGATTCTGCTTTTAGGTTTGATTCTGGAATTCCCTGCTGTCATCGGTCTTAGAACATCAACAAAAGCAACATTTATTTCTATAGCACATTTTCATACAACAATGTAGCTCAAAGTGCTTTACAAGATAATAAAGAAAAGGTTACAAGAAAAGAAAAACAATTAAGATTAGACAATAAGATTAAAGAATAAGTAATAGCAAAACAAAGTCAGGTCAGATGGCCAGGAGGACAGAAAAACAAAAACAAAAGAATAAGCAAACTCTAGTTAGACTGAAAGAAAACAAAATCTGCAGGGGTTCCAAGGCCAAAAGACTGTTCCAAACCCACAGGTCATTCTACCTAGCATAAATGATTCCTAAATCAAACCTCATCATTTTCATGCTTCACTTGATAGGATTTGATGAAGTTGGTCTCGTGGACAGCTGAGACACCCATCTTCATTCCATCATCTCAGGGGGCTGCATGTTGCTCTCATCAGATGGTGGTGGTACAGATTACCACCACAGAAGACCTGGAAAAGACAGCAGAGAATAGTGGGGTTTAGTAAAGACAGAGGATCCCTGAAGAATATCATAGTTCTATGCCCATATAGTCTATTAGGAATACAACTGAAATATAGCTACGAAAAAACATATTAAAATAATAGGATTTTTGCAATTTTTTAAAAATCTTCCACACTATTAGCCTGGTTAATTTCTATAGATAAAGTATTCCAGATTTTAGGTGCATAACAGCAAAAAGCCGACTCACCACTTCTTTTAAGCGTGGCTCTTGGAATTCTAAGCAGACCTCCATCTGAAGACCTAAGGTTACGACTTCTAATGTAGGGGGAAAGGCTTTCCAAAATATAGGATGGAACAAGATTATTTAACCCTTAAACCACCACATAATTGGGAGTTAATGCACCCCTGGGAGCCAAATACTTTTTTGCTGCACGTTTTAAGTAAACGTCACAATTCACAAAGAAAATGTGAAATTTTAATGGAACACATATTTTTTTCATGCAAAGAGTATAAGAATTACTGCAACATTGATCATTTTTACACACTGCCAATGAACTGTAAAAACTTAAAAAAAACAACTCCAACAATCATTATTATATGTACAAGGTGCGACTAATGCCATTGATGAAATTCAGTAAATCACCGAGCCAACTGCACTTGAACTGGCTTAACGCAAGTACACAGAGGCCAATGCTGATGTTGGTAGGCTAGTCTAGAGCAGCGGCTCAATCTCAGAGGCAGTGAGACTGCAGTGCTGCCGGGGACAGCAGTGGTCTTGAGCTGGCTGTTCAACGAATATACAGAACTGACTGATCAGCTCCGGCGTGTTGGTAAATTGCTCTGTGAAGTGACTATAGCCGGTTGCGGCGTTCAATGAATGTAAAAGAAGTTAAAAGAAGTGGGAGTTCAGGTGATGTTTTTAGATGGGTGAGATGGCTCAGACACAGGAAGCAGAGGGTGATGGTGCGAGGAACCTCATCAGAACTGGCCGATGTTAAGAGTGGTGTTCCACAGGGGTCAGTGCTAGGGCCGCTGCTATTTTTAATATATATAAATGATTTGGATAGGAATATAAATAACAACTGCGTTCAGATTCAGCGGGTTGGAAAATGAATGGATATAAATAACAAGCTGGTTAAGTTTGCAGATGATACCAAGATAGGTGGATTAGCAGATAATTTGGAATCCGTTATATCATTAAAGAAGGACTTGGATAGCATACAGGCTTGGGCAGATTTGTGGCAGATGGAATTTAATGTCAGTAAATGTAAAGTATTACACATAGGAAGTAAAAATATTAGGTTTGAATACACAATGGGCGGTCGGAAAACCGAGAGTACATCTTATGAGAAAGATTTAGGAGTCATAGTGGACTCTAAGCTATCGACTTCCCAACAGTGTTCAGAAGCCATTAAGAAGGCTAACAGAATGTTAGGTTATATAGCACGATGTGTGGAGTACAAGTCCAAGGAGGTTATGCTTAACCTTTATAATGCACTGGTGAGGCCTCATCTTGAGTACTGTGTGCAGTTTTGGTCTCCAGGCTACAAAAAGGGCATAGCAGCACAGGAAAAGGTCCAGAGAAGAGCGACTAGGCTGATGCCGGGGCTACAGGGGTTGAATTATGAGGAAAGATTAAAAGAGCTGAGCCTTTAAGCAAAAGAAGATTAAGAGGTGACATGATTGAAGTGTTTAAAATTATGAAGGGAATTAGTACAGTGGATCAAGACTTGTATTTTAAAATGAGTTCATCAAGAACACGGGGACACAGTTGGAAACTTGTTAAGGGTAAATTTCGCACAAATATTAGGAGGTTTTTCTTTACACAAAGAACGATAGACACTTGGAATAAGCTACCGAGTAGTGTGGTAGACAGTAAGACATTAGGGACTTTAAAAACTCGACTTGATGTTTTCTTGGAGGAAACAAGTGGATAGGACTGGTGAGCTTTGTTGAGCTGAATGGCCTGTTCTCGTCTAGAGCCTTCTAATGTTCTAATGTATGTCGCCAAATATACTTGGCCCCTGCGTGCTGGCAAATTGCAATGAGACACGACTATAGCCGGTTGCAGCATTCAATGAATATACGTCACCGTATATACTCGGCTTCGGCATGCTTTCAAATTGCACTGGAAACTGACTTTAGCTGGTTGCAGCATTCAACGAACATACTTTGCCTAATATACTCAGCTTCAGCGTGCTGGAAAATTGCATTGGGAACCAACTATAGGCGGTTCCAGTGGTTTAAGGGTTAAAGCCTTATAAACCATTTTAAATTCTAAACAACACAGGTAACCAATGTAACAATGCTAAAACTGGTGAGATGTGCTCAGATTTTCTTTTTCTAGTTAAGATTCAGACTGCTGCATTCTGCACTAATTGCAATGGATTAATGTCTGTCTTAAGTCATCCTATCAGGAGTGCATTACAGTAATCTAGTCGACTAAAAACAAAAACATGAATTAATTTTTCAGCGTCTTGTAAAGTTATACGAGGTCTAACTTTTGCTATATTCTTTAAATGAAAAAGTGCAGTCCTAGTAATCTGGTTAATATGTGATTTAAAGTTTAGGTCAGAGTCAATAGTAACCCCTAGATTCTTTACCTCAGTTTTCATTTTTACAGCTAAGGGATCAAGTTTATTTCTAATGGCCTCGCTCTATCAATGTTTGCCAGTCACTAAGATTTCTATTTTTTCCATATTTAGTTAGAGAAAGTCACGACTCATCCAATCAGAAATACAGCTAAGACATTGGATCAGAAAGCCAAAGCATAGGGGTCATCAAGCACTAAAGATAAATAAAGTTGTGTGTGGTCTGTATAGCTGTGGTAACTCTCCTTATGCTTGGAAATAACAGACAATACAGCAGTTTAAATACAAATCACAATTCTTTGTGTAGTAATAATCTTATTTTCCAGACTGACATAAAAAGTCATTCAAATTACTGTGTAATTAGCACTCTTAGCACAGTGCGGTCCTTCAAGCGGGACCTTTTCAGACAGAGGCACTCAGGCTGTTGCTTCACCGAGGGGGCTCCATCTATGTGATGAGGTGGAATAAGCGTCCATCAGTTTTTAATTGAATTTGTCAGTAATAAGCTCATTGACCTGCCTTTTGTACAAAATTTGAGCTGCACTCTTAGGACCACTCAGCAACTTTGCTACTGCGATATTATATAAGTGTTTTTTAATTCGTGCTCATCCCTTCTAAACAAAGTAAGTGATGTTTAATTACTCATTTTTATACTAACAATGATACTAACATTTTTTAGAGGAGGATGCTAAGGATAGAGCTGCCAGGGAAGAGGAAAAGAGGAAGGCCTAAGAGAAAGTTTATGGATGTGGTGAGAAAGGACATGCAGGTAATGGGTGTAACAGAACAAGATGCAGAGGACAGCAAGATATGGAAGAAGATGATCCGCTAACGGGAGCAGCCAAAGGAAGAAGAAGAAGAAATAAGTTCAATTTTTTAACGTCATTAAAAGTGCATGATGATTAACACAATAATAATTCTTTACATTTATATTGCACTTTTCTCAGTACTCCAAGTATATGTTGGGAGTGACATCAGCCATCACTAATGTGCAGCATCCACCTGGATGATGTGATGGCAGCCGTTTTTATGCCAGTACACTCACCACTCATGAGCTATCAGGTGGTGAAGTGGTGACAGAGGTAAGCAATTAAGACGGGGGGTCATTAGGGGGCCCGACTGAGTAGGCCTTCATGGGCAATTTAGCCGGGACATCAGGATACACCTTACTGTTTATGAAGGATGCCCAGGGGTCTTTAATGACCACAGAGAGTCAGGACCTCAGTTTTACATCTCATTTTTACAGCCCAGTGTCCCCATCACTGCACTGGGGTATTGGGATTCACATTCAGACCACATGGTAGGCGCCCACTGCTGGCCTCACCAACACCTCTTCCAGCAGCAGGCCAAGCTATTCTTAGATGGTCTTCCATAGTAGTGATTAGAAAAATCCACCATACTGTATTACAAGCAAATGTAATGCACAGGTTAATACGTTTTTTTTATCCACTTTATTCTAGCAGTAAACAGCGATATCGACTAATATCAGTGAAAAACGATTTCTTCTCATGGTAGATGACACGTCAAAGGATGACATAAGAGCAATGCCAATGTGCTCAGCCATTCAGAGACTTTAAAACTAGGAACTAGCAGCATCAGCCAAATGCAGTATTCATGGTGAACTGTAAAGAAATCCAGATTGCTTTGTTGCTTAATGTTTATCTTTTTGTGAACGTGCATTTTTTTTATGCCAAACCATCCAGAGGAGGCTCTTTTAATTAGAGGCTTGTCATGTTGTTTAGCTAAAAAGCCCTGTTACTTACAAACAACAAAAAAAACCCCAGGAGACTGCAAAATTGCAAAAGTCAAGATGGCCCTGCCTGGAAAATCCTTCACGACTTTTTAATTGAACATTTTCTACCTAATGTGGATTTGCAGTCACAGCTGGAATGCAGTTTGACATTCACAGAAATAACCTGCAAATGATTACCATTTGCTTTTTGTCAAGTGGATTTTTATGTACAGTGCATTTCTTTGTTCTCAAAAAAACGTAAGCAAAGACAGAATGTTGCTCATCATGGCAGGGCTGACTTCATTAACGGAAATGGATAAAAGTGCCTTTATAATGTTTGAAGTACAAATATTCTAAAAGGATGAACACTATGAGTGGTTACATAGTTACGTTTTTTTTTTTGCTAATGCAAAGTTCTGTTGTTTGTGATATGCCATGAAGAAGGAGCTAATGAAAGTGTAATGGGCTAGAATTCAGTATTCTAAAGAAAATTACATTTCTGTGCGTTGCTTAGTGTAATTTGATTAAGTATCTCAGTCACACACAATGTGGTGATAACATAACTGTCTGCTTCCTTTGAAAACTAACAAGTTCTGAAGACATTGCTTTCGAACCAAGTACTTTTTGACAGCTGGCCACAATACCATTGTTGAACTAAAGTAAATGTGTTTACACCATTTGTTCTAGAGGAGGAAATTGGCTTGCACCATTGTTTCACTGATTGCCATGTTGATCTATGCAGAAAGTGAAGCATATTGTGAGATGTGGCCGGCTTGTCATCCCGGCCAATACCCCCAGGCCGCCAGAATGAGCCCTCCCTGCAGGGAGTCATGGGACATGTAGTTTTTATACAAGACCCTGCTGGATACCACAGGGGCCACAAGAGGGAGCTGCAGGGAGGACCGAAGACTTCTTTGTGCCCTTTAACCCGGAAGTTCGTCAAAGGAAGATTGACGGGCTTCCGGGGTGAAGAAAAGAACATTTTACCTGACCCGGAAGTGATTCAAGATCACATGGACTGGGGATTGGGACCACTTCCGGGTCAGGGTATTTAAAAGGACTACGGGAGCTCCCAGACGGAGGGTGGCAACGCGTCTGGGAGTGGAGGATTGTATTATTGTAGTATTTGTGATTTGTTTATGAGTGTAGTGGAGGAGAACGTGCTTTGTGCACTGTGGCAATTGAATAAAGTCGATTATTGGACTTTTACCTGGTGTCTGGAGTCGTGGACAGGGGTTCGAGGGAGCAAGAGTGCCCCCTATCTGTCACAATATATATATTTCTGGTAAAAGGAGAATAAAGTAGAACAGAGAAGTATGGTCTGAGACTCAGGACTGCTGCCTGTTTCTTTTATGCTTTTGACCCTGTAGCAACAGTGAATTGTACCTGGCCCAGGTTCCCCTAGGCCTGATGCCGGTAGCAAAAGCATGATAAAATAAACTCAAAATGAGAGCAACATTGTAAATAATGAAATTCTCAAATACGCTAAATCAGGGATTGTCAAGTTTATGTCTTAGTGCACCAACGCATTGACTTTTAATATTTAGTAATCCAATCTTATTTCAGTCTTAAATTGTTAAGTGCTGAACTCTTATTAGAGAAACCTAAAGGTGGTATTTCTTTACTCCCCCAAAAATATTTTTTGTGGCGGTTTTAACAAGGTATTAAAAGATAGTTTGGGTTTGTGTACCTTTTCTTTTTTTCTTATGTATACCTAATGTTTTAAAATAATTTTTTAATGTATGAGCAATATGGAATAAAAATTTGGAAGCCTGCAAATTTCATACTTTGATCTTGAATTTCATCTATAACTGATTGACTGATTTACAGTTTCTGCCCATTAACTGAAAATGAAATACTACCTAAAACCAAGCGTAAAAGGTAGGCAGTGTGGTGTAGTGGTTAAGACATTGAATCTCAAACCCTGAGGGTTCACATCCCACTACTGACACTGTGTGACCCTGAGCAAGTCACGTCACCTGCCAGCTCCCCAACTGGAAAAAAAAACGAATGTAACCAATTGTGTTTGTGTTGTAAAGTTGCCTTGGATAAAGGTGTCAGTCAAGTAATAAAAAACATTGTTATGAAATTACCGTGTCAATTTCAAAATGTTTTCATTTTTTTAAACTGCTTTTATACAAACACACTTTTCAGATGATGTTTGTCAGAAAATAACTTAAACAGATTTGTGACATTTGGTGTTGTGAGACTGCATCAGTGCATGGAGAAGACAAAAGTATATACAAAATCTAAATAACACTTTGGAAGAGAATTGTTTAATGCAAGTCACATTAGCTCAGATTTCACAAACCCCTGATGCTTTAATTTTCCAAATCATTTCTTCTTTTTTACATTTGTCCTAAATTTAAGGCTTCTTCTTCTTTTGGCTGCTCCTGTTAGGGGTCACAACAGCGGATCATCTTCTTCCATATTTTTCTGTCCTCTGCATCTTGCTCTGTTTCACCATCACCTGCATGTCCTCTCTCACCACATCCATAAACCTTCTCTTAGGCCTTCCTCTTCTCCTCTAGCCTGGCAGCTCTGTCCTTAGCATCTGTCTCCCTATATACTCAGCATCTCTCCTCTGCACATGTCCAAACCAACACAATCTTGTCTCTTTGATTTAAGGTTCTCTTTGTAAAATGAAACTTGTTGACTTTTATTATTCTGATTTTTATTATTTCCAAATTCCTGTAGCCTTTGTTCTGATGTTTTCAGAATTTCCTATTCCTAATGTCTGTGTTAATGCAGAATTGGACTGACTGTTAAGTGTAGAAATAACTGGGAGACAGCATAACATTTGTATTCCATACCATTCAAATATGTTTGGGATTTGCTTTAGTAACATTTTAATTGTTATACTTTATTTAAAAAAAACAAATGAACAATACACATTTGGTGTTTGCTGATTCATTTTCTTGGATTAAATGTGCTGTTTCAGTAACCATACTAATTAGAACAATAGAACAATCTAGACGAGAACAGGCCATTCAGCCCAACAAAGCCCGCCAGTCCTATCCAGTTAATTCTTCCAAAATAACATCAAGTTGAGTTTTGAAAGTCTCTAACGTCTTACTGTCTACCACACTATTTGATAACTTATTCCAAGTGTCTATCATTCTTTGTGTAAAGAAAAACTTCCTAATGTTTGTGCGAAATTTACCCTTAACAAGTTTCCAACTGTGTCCCCGTGTTCTTGATGAACTCATTTTAAAATACAAGTCTCCATCCACTGTACTAATTCCCTTTATAATTTTAAACACTTCAATCATGTCACCTCTAAATCTTCTATTGCTTAAACTGTAAAGGCTCAGATCGTTTAATCTTTCTTTATAATTCATCCCCTGTAGCCCTGAAATCAGCATAGTCACTCTTTTTTAGACTTTTTCCTGTGCTGCTATGTCCTTTTTGTAGCCTGGAGACCAAAACTGCACACAGTACTCAAGATGAGGCCTCACCAGTGCATTATAAAGGTTGAGCATAACCTCCTTGGTCTTGTACTCCACAAATCGTGCTATATAACCTAACATTCTGTTAGCCTTCTTAATGACTTCTGAACACTGTTGGGAAGTTGATAGCTTAGAGTCCACTACGACTCCTAAGTCCTTCTCATAAGGTGTACTCTCGATTTTGCGACCTCCCATTGGGTATTGAAACATAACATTTTTACTTCCTACATGTAATTCTTCACATTAAATTTAATTTGCCACAAATTTGCCCAAGCCTGTATGAGGTCTTAGTCTCTCTGTAATGATTCAACAGATTCAAGGTTATCTGAAAATCCACCTAGCTTTGTATCATTAGCTTGTTATTGTTATTCCTATCCAAATCATTTATGTATATTATAAATAGCAGAGGCCGTAGCACCACTCTTGAGACCAGCCGATTCGGATAAAGTTCCTCACACCACAACCCCCTGCTTCCAGCGTCTGAGTCAATTCCGCACCCATCTACACACAACACCCTAAACTCCTTTGACTTTTAGTTTGATGCCCAACCTTATTAAATGCTTTCCGAAAGTCCAAATAACTGGGTCTGTGAGATTAAGCAATAAATCTTTCCTATGGGAGCTCATAGAGATTGATCTCTGATGACTCATGAGACTTAAAAGAGATTCTCCTTTATGTTTCATTTAAGAATCAACTTTATCACAGATGTTTCTTCAAAAATTCCTTAACTAGCTTTAGACAAAAAGTAGACCTGAGATACAATTGCGGTTAAAGGAGTCAAATTTGAGAAATGGATTTAAAAAGCATGTTACATATTGTGAGATCTTTTTCTAGTATTGTTTTAATTTCAAGATTTCATATTTTTTACTTATTATTGGAGTCATGTCTTTATCTAAGACAACTTCCAACATTTGTGCTACGATCAGTTACGTTTCATTTGCTTTTCCAATTGGAGCACAAGCAGCTGAAAAATTTCTCGTGGTCATATGGTGTCAGTAGTGGGATTTGAACTCATAATATACTAATCTTCCACAATGTGTATAATACAGTGTAACTGGAGCACAGAAATGTAATTTAACGCCACTAATAGTATTATTCAGAAGTCAGAACCACAGTTCTGTAATCATAGTCAAGGATTTTATTGCCAGAAACAATTGTTAATACATTTTACCATATATTACTGAGCACACAATGCAAATACGTTCAGATTGCAAAAAAAATAAATAAAATGTGAAGACAGTACTTTGAAAACCTGATCCCATCATGTGACTTTGCTGAGATCGCTGCTGTAACTCAAGAGGAGACACTTGTGAGACTACTGGGGTATTTTTGTGGCAGGAGACAAAAGAAAATGTCTCCATTTTATTTCTTTCTGATCTTATTGTTGTCTAGGTGAAACCAAAAAGATATTATAAAGATCTCTTTTTGGATTTTTCATTCCTATGACACAGGAACATCGCATAACACACATAACGTATCGCATGTCATATGACAGAAGGGATTTGTCTTGTATTTCAAAACATTAAAGTCTGATGAAAGTTATAAAACACTTATTTCTTCTTCATTTTTTCCTGCTTCTGTATGTGTTTGAAGTTTTATAGTTGTAGGTTTCGGCATAATAATTTATGGCTGGATGCCTCTCCTGATGCCAATTACTAAATACATTTTATTTTCCGATAATGTGTAGAAGGATCTGTGTGAGGTTAGCACCCATTAAGGATGGATCCTCTCTTGGGCCCAGTGCAGTCTGGATAGGCAGTGACTCCCAGTGAACTGAATAAGCCAGGCATAAAATTCTTGGTTCAATGGACAATTATAAATACGTTCACAGCAATCCAAGGAAAAATGAGCAGCCTCTATTATTTTATCATTGCTGTGCATGGCGCTATTTTAAACAGCAAATAGTATCCCCACATGTTTAAATGACACTCAGCTGAAAACCTTCATGAATCATGCATTATTATTTCACAGCTACTTACATAATTGCATAAAAATCGCAAAAAAGAAAGCCTTTTGTTTTCCTAGTGTGTATTTCAGGAAATCTCTGGCTTTATTAATTTCAAATGCAGGAGTTTTAAGTAATAGGTGAGATATCCACAATCCTGCTCTGAAATTCAAGCCCGAGAAGCTTTTCTTGATATGTAAGAATGCACAGTAGAGCTCTTTCTGTGTCAGCTCTCGCTCCCTTTGCTCATGGTTACCCCCCCATTCCACCCAGTAATTCCTTGTGTACCACCAATGGGGTGAATACGACAGGTTGAGAACCACCGTCTTTTACTTTATGATAAATGGTCTCCAGAAGGCCATGTTAAAATGCATTCTGTGTTTAGCAGAAGATCCAAACCATCCTAAAGATTTCTTGCTACTTCAGGAATTTCAGTTTCAAAACTCAAATACAACATGAGCACCTACTGTATGTGCTTAGCTTATATACTCGCGGATAAGTTCGGGACTTGATTTCACTTTATAATTTCTAGTATTTTATAATGTTGGTCATATGAGTCAAATGCGGAAAACTCACGCTATTGGTCCAAGAGATTATGATATGCTAACGTCCACCTGAGAGAGTAACCACGGAGCACACTGCCTTTTTTTTTTCTATGTATTGTGCCTACGTGAGCACACAGTAATACCCAAACTATTCAAAGCAACGTTTGCATTGTTTTGTGTTTTTTGTATCTCACACCCTCATACACCTTTATCGTAAGAGAATCCCTTATCAAAGATGGAGCGTTCGATCAGAAGAAAATATGAAGCTGGTTTTAAATTAAACGTCATTGAAGTAGCAAAAGAAATTGGTAACTGCGCTGTTGCAACAAAATTCGATGCATCTGAGAAACTGGTATGAGATTGGAGGAGGCAAGAAGATGTTAAAACAAAAAAATTGAAGTGCTGCATTTTTGAATGGGCGTATAAGTCGGGGTCTGATTTTATGATCAATTTTTCAGGTTTCAAGACCCGACTTATACATGAGTATATACGGTATATAATATTTAAAGAATTAAATATTTGCTTTATCTTATGAGGTTGCCCATTGTGAATGCAACATAAACCTCATTGCTTCATCACTGATTTTCTGGTTTTGCCTGATTTCAGGACCATTCACTCCCTGTTTGTCAGCTCTGAGGTATCTGGGACTTTTGAGTATTTCGTGTTTTAAATTAAAAAATTAAAGTTATCAGTGTTTTTCTTCTACTATTAATATTTTTCCTGATGGCTGTCATGACAAGACAGGAGATATCGAGTATAAATATTAATATATTCTAAAGGATGTCTCAAAATGTACATTTTTTTAGTTAAAAAAGTCAGTTTCTTCAAGTGCATAGAAATAATTGTTTTCTTTATTTTCTTTATAACAACTTACCTTTACATTTGAGAAGTTTCTTCTTCATTAATAATTTTTTTATAATAACTTTGTGATATGATTGAGTCGGCCATTGTCTGGGGGTTTTGATTTGATTTCATTTATCTTCCTTTCATCCTGAGTGCCCCTGTCTCTAGAGATTACCTTGACTTGTTCATGCATGGTGCTGCTTGTAATTTCTATTTTTTCATTTCTGATTTTGTCTTGATGTGCACTAAAAAGCATTTTTCAGTCCTACCCGGAAATCTGATTGATACTTGCAGAGGATGATTATGTCAATGGACTTGTTTTATTTTCTCATTTGTTTTCTTCCTTCCATTTTCACATTCAGATGGATAAGGCTTTGGAAAACTGATACAGTATGCCATTTCTCTGTCTTAACTGGTGTGGAATAACTGAAATTGTTTTTACTTTCTTTACATTCATGTTATTTTTTATGATTTTGTGGTAAAAGGTAGATACTAAAAATATATTTTTGGTCATGTCCTTCAAATTTTGTCCCCATTGACTTTTCATTCACTCTCCATGCTCTTACTTTTCTGTTGTTCTGTAGTTTCTCATATTGATTATGACATTTTTTTGTCCATGTTGATATTTTAAAGGGCATCATGATGGCACAGTAGTTAACCTCACACCTCAGGATACTGAGGCCTGTAGGGGGCATTGCAGCCCCCGAAACCCCCAGACACAACTTCACAACTAGTGATGAGCGAACTCTATAGTGTTTGCTTCACCAAGAGTTCAGAGAAATTGCAGAAGTGTTTACAAATATTGTCAAATTTTTCAAAATGCATAAAAGTCAATGGAGAAGGTCTAACTGAACTAGATTTGACTGGATTATAACAGAGCAGTCATCTTTAAAGTGTCCCTAAGGTCTAAGGAAATGTCTGCCAACTATACTGGACTGATTATCGTGGCCATAAAGGTGATCTGAGCTGTGCAGCAGCAGTGCCAACCACTGCACCACAGTAGCTCCATGAAATCTAAGAAGAAAGGCTGCAGTCAGAGACACACAATCATAGATTTCATCAAAACAAAGCGGAAATGGCAAAACTGTAGTCAAAAGTTAGAATTCATGATTGAAGCCACTGGCTCGTTCTGTTTTTTAAAGTCGTGCTGAAGGCTCTACAAACTATCTGTTGTGAACGCTGCCCGGACACAGACAGGCAGACATGTTGTAATCCACCACCACACGTTTATTTACAACTAATATTTACAAGTTCAAAAGTGCACACAAACAAACCCCAACGCAGTCCTGGCCACACAATGCCTTCTCTTCGGGCCGCCTCCACTCTCCTCTCTTGCTTTGTCCTGCTTCCACCCGACTCCAGCCTCCGCAGGTTCCATGTCCCTCCTGTCATTGGAATAGACGGAACCGCCTGCACTCCTTTCCTCTCCGCTGACCTCAAGGGTTTCCTCTGCCCCCGCAGAGGGTGGACAGCACCCGGACGTGTGCACCCAGCACCACGTCCTATCCTATTGGAGGAACCGGCATTCACCCTCCAATTCCTCCTGTCGCTCTTGGACGCCCTGACGGTCTGAGTCTCCTTATTGATAAGAAAGAGCCTCCTTCCCATCTGTGTCCCTGTAGAGCGGTGTGAGACTGCTGCCGACTCGGGGTGGAGGGCGCTAGGACCTGGGGCACTCAACAGTCCGTGTCCTGCCAGCCCCCTCGCTGTCTCTCCCCTCACTGCGCACGCAGCCCCCTGTGCCGCATCCACTGTCGGAGGACTGCTTACTTGAAAATGATCATTAGATTCACAGCCGTTTTCAGCAGACCCTCCTTCATGCTGTATGGGGATGGCTGAACTCACCTTCCCCGGCGTACACCTCCGGCTGAAGAATCCAGCGTCGTGCCGTCTGATCGCCTTCAGCAGCTCTTCGAAAGACGCGACCTCCTTCATCTGCAGTACCCGTAACTCTGCCCGGAGGGCATGTAGCACCTGCGACACACACTGTTCCGCGGGCTGAAGGCTCGCCTCCAGCTCCGACAGAACAGCCGGCAAAGACAGGAAGTTAACCGACGCAGAGCCTACCGGTCCGTCAGCCCCAAACACCGGCAACTTCCTGTGGGCCTCTTCCTCCGGCCCAATCGGGTCTCCCCCGGCACGTGATGGACATTCCTTCGTCCTTCCTCTCTCCAGTCATCGGCAGGAACGTAAGACACACCATCCAATCGCGTGCCTGTCAGGGGGAGGGACTTCTGGTCCGCGGCCATTTTGGCTCCCCTCCTGCGGCGGCAACGTGCTTGCCGGCAGCCTTGTTGTTGCCAGCGCCTCTCGAGCTGCAGCGTCTCCTTCTCCGCAGCTCCCGCAGCTGCCACCGCGCTGTCGAAGCCGCGCAGACCGGCATGCGCCCACCACTGACGCAGATCCGGGAAGTCCCTGCCTGGAAAACAGAAAACACGCCCGGCCCCCAAGGGCCAGCTGCCGATAGGCAGGGAACTCACATACCGGGTCCCGTATACCCGAGGAGAGCAGAGTTGTTACTCTGAGTTGAAATGGATGATTCTTCATGCATTGAAGTACACTCTTTCCCTTTACTGTATAATCTTTTGTCCATGGTGTCCTGTGCTTTTCTCAGTTAGGCTCTTTGCTGTGTCATCTGCATCTTTATATGAACAAGAATTACTCTTTCCAGCAAAAGACTTTAGATGAGTTTCCCGTCTTGAAATGATAGCTGCTTTTCAGTCTTCTCAAACTACCAACACAATTACTGGCCCAGCTTGGTTTGGTAGACTGGACCTCAGCTTTCTGGTCCACAAAGAAGAGATTGTCATCTTTCAGCTCATCAGCTTTTAAATTTCAGAGAGAAGTGGGTTTCAGAGATTTTCAGTCATTTGGAGGGTGTGCACAGAGTGCTCCTGGCAGTTACCCAGAAAGAATGCCCCAAGAATATTTAGTGCAGCTAGATTTTGAAGGAATGTGCAATCTCTCGTGATTACTTCCAGTTACAAAATCAGTGCCTTCTCATAGATGCATTATTTTGTCCATCAGAAATGGCATTCATTGAATTATAGCTCTTTGTTTCTGGGTGTCTATTTTGTGTCTTCTAGCCTGATGCCAATTCAGCTCTGATTTGCACCTTTATCATCAGATGAAGTACAGGTTGGTCCTGGTCTGAAGAGTTCAGTCAATTACTTTGGAATGTAAGTGGGGGTTTGGCGCAAGTCTGCTGTTTTACCAGGCCTGGCGTGCCACTAAAGCCTAGCAGGACGAGCAATGCCCGCTTTGTCCTACAATGGTCAGTTCTTGCCTTGCACATCATGCTATCAGGATGGACTCTGGTATTAATTGGTTTGAGAACTCAAAACGTTTTACTGTTTATTTAGTCCTTGGTGGGGTCAGTCCCATAAGCTTGGGAACTGTTTTATGGGTCTTGGGGGAAAAAAGATATTATAGGGGAGAACTGAGTATAAAACTACCACTAAGACATGTTCTGCTTAGTTCCTTAGACTGGAGGAACAGAACCCGGGAGACAACTGACAAAACATCATCTCAAACCCTCCCATTACAGCCATCGTGGTATTTAAACTATCCTCTACCTGGAAGGTGACTTTTACAGTAGGACAAGCTTCAGACCAGGACTCTATGTGACAGGCTTATTGTTTTGTCCCTTGGACATCCTTATTAAAAAGAGCATTCATCTCCACTCGTTTATTGTTTCTGCATCAGCATTATTGTTGCATTTAATATTGGGCTTGGAGTTATTCTTGGTAAATTAGTTTAAGGGAAAGAGCCATGCAGAAGAAATGGTAGTAACCTTTCACCTGACATCGCATTTGGGAGGACAACTGTATTTCCTATTTGGAAAACACACAAAGAACTCAACAGAGAAAATGAGCACAAGGGGACTTGAACCCAGGACTGTGGATCTTTGAGGTGGCATTGCTAACCACTGTGCTGCCTTCGTGTTAAAATAGTGTTTTACATTTTCATTATGATGAGGCTGCTGAAAACAAAAGAGGAAAACACTAAGATTTCACTTTGTTGCTAATCACATTTTTAATTTGTTATATTTAAATAAGGGAAAAGAAGGCATACATACAGATAACATTCAAAGTGGAATGTAATGGGCAGCACTTGATAGACTATTTAATTTTTTTTTTTATTTGAACTATGATTTGATTTTTCAATGTGAATGCTTTTTCCAACAGTGATGTCAAAGATTTTAATACAAAGTGAAATTTAAGTAAAATGGCAAAAATTGAGGATGATGTAAAAAAAAGTTTTTTTAAATTATATAAAATAATGAATGACATCAATGAAAGAAGTTAAGCTGTCTGTCACACTGCTCTATATCATAATACTTGACATCCCTCATCAAAGAACCATGCAAACGAAAACAGGCAGGCTTTGTTTAGTTACTTTTGTATTGTTGATATGCAGCCCATTGCTCATTCTCAGCATGGAGCAAAAGTCGAAAGATTTCTTCAGCCATTTAAGATGTGAAATGCTGGGTCTCAGCGTGATCCCATCATTTCAGTGAATAGGAATATTTCATCACATAAATGCTCACAAAAGAGCTGCTTTGGCCACATTTTGCATGCAATGAATTCGCTATGAAGGAAACAATTTTCATTTATTCAATAAATCACTTTGCATGTAAAAAATACTCATGCATAATACATAGTCTTGAGGTGAAGCAACTGTGTAAAAGTATTGTACAAATCATACATCTTGAAGTGTTAAGTGTATTTGTGCGAATATCCAAAAGCTGGGCATGTAATTACAAATGCAGGAGAAGGCTAAAATCCCTCAAATTACTCTGAGCCATGGGGTGCCACCAGGGAGAGGTCCTACCCTTTATCTAAACTTAGAACTCCAGAACTGTCTGATCTTGAAGAGAGAGCAAAAAAATGAGCTCTGGCTAAATGGTCCCTTTTTGATAAAACCCTGGGCAAGATGTGATGCTAGCCAGTTAAGCACCTCATTTTACATTTGCACCACCGTAATCCAAATGTGATGACACCTACATCTCCCGTAGCACCTCAACACGCTGCACTCTAAGGAAATCATGAGCCTTTGCTTTGTTCAAGGCGCTCAGTAACATGCCAAACGTGTGTCCAATTTAACTGGAAAAAGGCGTCCTCAGTCAGTAACCTCGTATGTGTGGTGCTTGTTTTACACAGGATTTGATCCTGTGGACCATTGGGCTTAGCGTGGCATTGACTCGGACAGCAGAGGAGTATTTATCAGAGACAGAAGTATTGCAGTTCAAGACCTGCATTCCCAAACATTCTTCATATGTTCTGTAAAGGCTGTCTGGCTTTAGACGGATATATTGATGATGACTATCTCTCTCTCTCTCTATTATATATTATATATATATATATATGTATATAAAATACAACATCTGTCTGTGTGTATGTCTGTCCGCTTTTCACGAGAGAACTACTTAACAAATTTGAATTGAGTTTTTTTTTCCATAATTTGTTTGAACATTCCAGTTGATTTTGAGACTTCTCTCATCACACTAAGTATCATAGTTCACTTGCAGGAGTGATTTATTTGCACTAATCCGAGACAGAGGCTGCAGGCTGAGGAGAGGGGAAAGCATGACATCAGGAGTGGGGAGACAGGCGGGTCCGTCCTCACTCAGGCACCAGCCTCCATTCGAGTCGATCTACCTCTTGCCAAGTGTTGGAGCGGACCTTGCCTCTGCTTAGCTAGTGATACCTGCTTGTTTATTGATTTTTAAAGTAGTTTCACTAATACAAAGGCAGAGCTCCAGGGGACAGCTAGTATATAATATTTGACAGACGGTATGTGCTTGGTACACACAATTGAGGTACAAGTTCTAATGGCTTCTGTAATATTGAGGTGAATATGTGGAACATTATAAACCACCCCACCAAATAAACTTTTGTCCAAATAATATGAGCAGTGACCTCCAGACATGTTTAAGTCAGCAGAGCATGGATGACAGAAACAGGACATACAGTATTTCAGTATGTTCCATGAAGAACTTAAAAGAGAAAATTACGCCCCCAAATCACACATCTTTAAAATCTTGAAAAATTCTGTTAGGAATTTATTGCAAGTGTCTTTATTTTAATTTAAATAATACTTGTAACCTATTGTGCTTTGTTTTTGGATATATGGTCTTGGATAGAGGGACGTAGATTTATGGCAGATTGAGACACCTTCTGGAACAGGTGGGATCTGCCCACCATAACGCACTACAGGTACATCTGAACTGAAGGGACACCAGTGTTACTGATGACACGTGTGAGTGGGTTAGTCCAGGATTATTTCAACTGGGCAAAAGGGGGCAAGGAGATTGGGACCAACCAGGATGAGAACTTCATATAAGGAAATGGACAGTTATATTGAATTAAATATAAGTGATCGTTTTGAAATATCTAGCCCTCAGTTGAAAAACTAAAGGAAAATCAATAATTCATTAAACATAGCTTGTGTTTAAGCTAGAGCAGGGGTCCCCAACTCTGGTCCTGGAGGGCCGCAGTGCCTGCAGGTTTTCATTCTAAGCCTTTTCTTAATGAATGACCTGTTTTTACTGCTAATTAACTTCTTTTGAATTCATTTTAATTGACTTGTTTGTTTTAAAAGATTTTTCCCCCTGAATTGCTTCATTTCTTTCCTTAAACAGATATGAAATGTGAACTGAGGGAGCCAACAGAAGACCAACTAAGTCAGGGCCTCAAACTTCAACCAATTTCACTCCAATTAGTTACTTAATTAGGCTCTGACTCTTGTTGTTAATTAAACCCGTTCTTTAATTCCATGGCTTGATGCAGCATTTCTGAAATTGTTGATTTTCTCTTTTCTAAGAGCACTATTAAAATGTTTAGGGGACCTGAGCAGATCAACATTCCTGAGAGCTTCATCATTCTTTATTTTCAGATATTGTATGATGGACTTGTGGACGAAGTCAAGACAACAGCAGGCAGACCAAACAAGCAGAATTCTTTTATTTCTTTATACTTGGTGAGTAGAGGGTCTTTGCCTTACAGAGACTGAGTGCAAAAAGCCCCCTCATAGGGAGGTGGGTTGCATTTTTATAACAGAGATCTTCAAAAAAGCAGTTAGAAAAAATAAGCTCAGTTGAGATGTATGCCTTCTGCTTAAAATAATAGGGAAGGAATATTAGATAGTCAGAATTGTCTCTTTACTTCTTCAACCTCCGATTCAGCCTTGTGTATCCTGCTTTGAAAAGTGATATTATCTGTGGTATAGCGGGTCCACAGCTTCAAAAAAATGGACAGTTTTAAATCTAGACATCCATGCCAGTCTCTGTGGGTGTGATTGCACAACCGAGGGGCGTTGATGAGGTAATTGGGGTGAGTTGCACCTGCACGTACGGGTGCGATGGTTCTGAAATGCTTCATCAGCTTCCTGCAGTGTATGACCACAGAGCCGTATAAGTATGAGCCAGCACATGGAGAGAGGAGCGAGGATCGGAGAGAGAAAGAAGGAGCCAGATGACCTCCCTATGCACCTGAGGTACGACTGTGGGAGAGCGAAGGAAGATGGGAGGAGAGCCGACCTCGGATGGTCTGGCTGCGCATTTTAGGGGGCAGCCAAGACAGGGGTCGGAGGACAGGAGTTTGTGGTTCCTGAGTGTCCGCCGGCCACATGAGTAATGGGTGAGTCGGGGAGACAAAGATGGAGGTGGGCTGAGATCGGGAGGAGTTGCAGACTGTATTTTAACCTCTGATTTTAATGGTTGTATTTATTTTGGATTTTATCCCCCACTTTTCACTTGTTTTTTATGGATTTATTTATGGACATTTGGGACACTGCACTGTTTACACTGTTTTTGTTTTGTTTGGAATTGTTTTTAATAAAAGCACCTTGCCACTTTGCCACCATCCCCTTGCTCTGTGTGAGATTTGTCAGCTCAGCTCAGTTAGAACTATTGACAGGGTTGGGTCTGTAGGCTCCCATAAGTGAAGGGGGAGCCTGGAGGGGACCTGCAACGTCACATTATCTATTTCGTGGTTTTGACGTTAGCCCGTTTATTGTACTGCTCTTTGCTTTTAACCTTAGTGGCTTTAATTCTTGATCAAACTTTAATTACCTTTGTCATTTGGGACATAAATCTTACACATTCATAAATGCATTTTGACAAAGGTTATGTTTACCACGTTTTTGTATTGTTTAAAATAGAAGGCACGTGCAGAACAATTATGTTAGTGGTTTCCACATCAAAGCTGGAATGGAGAAAATACAATACACATGGGAACATTACATTATTTCTGACAGATGGCCCAGATATTAGGCACATCTGCCTCACAACTCCAATGATCTTAGATCAATCTTAGATCAATCTCCAACCCTCTCAGCCTTTGTACCGCTTGCATTTGCCCCCTGTAATTGTGTGGGTTTTCCTGCCACAGAAGTTCTCAGAAGACTCCGTAATCAATGGAGTTTACAAATGGAACACATGAGGGGAATGACTTTTTAAATGATTGTAGCTGTTATCAAAACCCGTGAGGTTGTGGTGGACTTCAGGACTCCAGTTTCTATCTACAAAGCAGAAGGTGAGGAATCTGAACAGGGCTGCATAGACAGAGGCCATATACCAAAGTACCATCTTCAACTGTATTTAATGTGGATGTTTGTGTCATTTGTGAGACAGTAATTATAAAAATTCTCTGAAATGGGTTATGTTATTTATAATAATAATAATAATTATATTTAGAGAAACCTTTCATAACCCAGAATGTGTGTGTTTCAGTTGCCCCAGCTGTAGGTTTGCTTGGCATGATGGTGGAGAATCAAATTCATCCCCCTTGCTGCTAAACTGGCTTCCTAAAGCACAAGCAGGTATGCAGAATATGCTGGATCCACCAGAAAGACACAATAAACAACCATACAGAATATTTCTTTAGGCAGGATAAAGCAAGAATTAAACTGAAACACCAAAAAGGGGTTAAAAGAGAGGATTTTTCTTTTTGATTTGTAATTAACAGTAATATTTTTTTCATTAATGACTATAAATTAAGCATAACTGTTCTGATTTTGACATAAATATCTCTGGACTTCAAAACCAAAGTGGAAAGAAGAAAGTTGAAATATAAAGGAAATTGCTGCATTCTTAGAGTTAAAACAAAAGGTTTTCCCCCCTGGCAAAATGGCAGCGAAGCTCTGCTCTCTGTTGGAGAGTGACTGAAATCAAAGATGTCACCAACAGTGTAAGCGGAGCCCAGGCATAGCAAATTCCGTTACAAGCAGTGGAGAGTGCGCTCACTAAATCATCGCCGTTGGCCATCCCAGTCTGATAAGCTAACAGGGAAAAGCATAAGACACACAAGCAAATGTCACGCTGGCAAAATAAAGTGCACAGTGCTGGGAACATGCTGTCGAGATAAGGCTGAAACTAAAAAGCTCATGTGGGAAAAATGATTTTGAAGTTACTGGTCTTTTTTTTTTCTTCCAGAAAGAAAGTGGAATGATTTTCACCTACTCAGCGAAGGCCACATAAGCTTAGTTAATGAAAAAAAAATGGCAAGAAATGAGGTCAAATTTTAGATATTGCAGAAAAGCACAACAATGACTACTCTTTAACTTAAACCAATAATAGCAGAGAAGCAGCCGGCTGAAAGAAAACTAAAAGAGGAGACTGGAGCTCTGATGAAGTCATCTTTAAGGAGGTCAGGGGATGTTTCTTTTCTAGTATATGAATGGAGCTGACAGTAATAATCTAGAAGGATCCACATTGTGCTGGTAAGACTAAGAGGATGGTCCACGGTTCATTCTGGAGGTGAAGGCCTCCAACTTTATATCTAAAAACTGCCAGTTTGATTCCTTACCTCCGACTCATTCGAGTCACTTAACCTGCCTGTACTCCAAATGTATACACATGTAAGTTAACAAAATAGATGACAGAGCTGTAGTAGGTTAAGTAGACTTGGGTGGAGTGATTACCTGTGCCCGCCGCCACGGGCACATGCCCCTGTTGGGACATCATGTAGTTCATAACCGAGGATGGACTGGCGCAAGTGAGGAGACAATAACAAGTTTTCAGATGCAAGCAGTGCATGCTTATTATAAAGTGAAGGTGCAGAAATAAGTTCATAACTTAAATATCTTCATAAAAACACAGGGCTTCAATGGGAAGTGTTATAAATATGAGGTGAGACACAAAAATAACCGGATTGGTTAAAAAAAAAAAAATGTACTGATGAGTTACAGCATTCTAATCATTGTCACCTTCTATATACTCCGCCTCCCGATCTCTACACCGCTCCATACGTATCTTCCACTGATTGAAACAGTGCTGGGAATCTTCTTGTTTGTGGCTCTTCAACAGGCTTGCCGTTTCTCTTTTCACTTTATCCATTGAAGAAAAATGCGTTCCCTTCAGGTCACTTTTGATTTTCGGGAACAAGTAAAAATCACAGGGAGCTAAATCGGGCGAACAGGGAGGATGATTGAGGACAGGAATGTTTTTGTCAGTCAAAAGCTGCTTTACGGAAAAAGTATTGTGCGTGGGAGCGTTGTCTTGTCTTGTCTTGCTGTTTGCTTATTTCACCCGACTATTTGTCACGGAAACTCATGTAGCGATTGTTGTGCAAATACTGACTGGGCTTTTCACAGGATTAACATAGCCAGTCGGCAGTTTGAGAGGGTGTGTAGGAGGGGATATAGTTCTATGATTCATATCCACCCAACCTGCAGACAGTTTTCCAGGAAAGTCCCAAGCAGAGTCCGGTTATTTTTTTGTCTCACCTCGTATTTAACACCATTAAAAAACAATAAGCAGCTCCTCAAGGGTCCTTCCTATTTCCAGTCAAACAGAGCATTCCATAAGCGGCAACCTCGTTACTACATCTTTTTCTTTCCTAAAATTCTGCTAGCAACATAATGTCTGTCCCGCTTACTCCATCTTCACATTGAAACTGGAGGTGCAGTTCCTCACTCCAGTGAACCTCACTTGTCTCCTCTGTTTTCTGTCATTGAATTAGCAGACCTGACGCCACTTACCTCTGAACTCGTCTCCATCTCTGCCACCTCAGCTGGTACCCCTCTCTTGCTCAGCGGGTAGGACACTCCTTCATCGAAATGCACTCCAGCTTTCTCCAGGATGGTCTCCCCCTCAATCTCCTTTCTCTGTCTTCTCTGAGCACTTCATTCCTTCTTTGTCCCCAGTTCTCAGTTAAATTAATAAAAGTGTGGCCACTGCATGGATTACCACCGAGCCCCCCATTCACCACTTTGTGTCTGCACGTCTCTCTCATTGTGCACTCTTACTGAGTAGCGTTGTACTTTAAAGCTATACCCATTGTCCTGATTCGGAGTGCCATAGATGGATGAGTGTCTTGTACCTTGTTTACTATAGGAAAGCACTATAAAATATAAATGGCCGTTATTACTTGGGTAGATTGAGCAAAGCTTGATAAAACAAAATGCCACACATTTGATCTTTTTCACTTGTTCTTGAATTTAAATTTTGACTCAATGTTAAGATGCTTAATAATCCAAGTGTCTGCATTTGAGCTGGTGGTATGTCTAGTGTTTGGAGGCAGACGGTCACTCCACCGCCTAGGCTGTCTGTAGTTGTTTTTCACTCTTTCATCACTGAGTGGCGCACACCAGTTACTTTCCTGTGACTTTTATACCCCCTTAAACTTGTCGTGTGTGATTAATATGAAGCCCCTCAGCCTTGCTTTTACATGTTTACTACAGATACGCAGTAAAATGTTGTGCAGCAGGTCTTCTTTTACTTAGCTAGTTAGGATATTGAGGTGGCTGTTACATGGAAGAGCTAAGAACACTGGAAAGGCTTCAAGCAACTTTTGAAAAGTAATGGGAGTGTCCCTGCTTCTCTTTCATGGGATAGACATGGGAATGCTGGGCAAGTGTTTGTGAACCTGCAGTTGCCAACTCCATATTCTTCAGCGTTCTAATACAGCGACTGGTAGCACCTCGTACGTGTCGTCATGGTGGATAAAGATGTTCCTGTGATATTACAACAGAGTTACTGAATTTTGTGCTAAGCTTGGGAAGAGCGATAAATGCTTAAATGAGGATACAATTCCATGCTGACTTAACAGATAGAAATAGCACATGCTTACAGCTTTTCCCTGTCTGACTGCACACGGTGTCCATTTGTTGTCTGTTTGTTATGTTGCTTGCGTGGCAATTCTAGTGTGCTTAATCTGCCTATGTGTCTGCTGTACCACATGTGAGTAACGCACTCAAGACGGATAAGGAGAGAGAGATGTCTGTGGCCATCACCTGCCAAACCATTCCCTTTTTGGGGTTGTCTTGCTGTTGCCTCTCCAGTGCACCTTTTGTCACTTTCATTCACACCAAAGCAGGTGAAGCTGATTCACAATAGCTTATGCTTTCTGATTTAACAGATTGATATTCCTGAAGCTTAACTGACTTGTTGTTACACTGTGATGAATAAGCGTTCCCTTAATTTTTTGACCGGTGTAAATTCATATTTTATTATCATTTGTTTAAAATTCTGATGATGTCAGCTGTCATTTTATGCTTTTGTTTGAATGGCCATCGCTATTTTATGTTTCTGGATTTCATGAGCATCTCCATTTGGTGAGGAAGGCAGGCTCTATTGTAGGCATGGAGCTGGACAGGTTGACATCTGTGGCAGAGCGACGGGCACTGAGCAGGCTCCTGTCAATCATGGAGAATCCACTGAACAGGATCATCTCCAGACAGAGGAGCAGCTTCAGCAACAGACTGTTGTTACTGTCCTGCTCCACTGACAGACTGAGGAGATCGTTCCTCCCCAACACTATGCGACTCTTCAGTTCCACCCGAGGGAGGTAAACGTTAACATTATACAAAGTTATTGTCTGTTATACATTTTTATCACTATTTAATTAATATTGTTTTTATCAGTATGCTGCTGCTATTAAAGTATGTGAATTATCCCTTGGGATTAATAAAGTATCTATCTATCTATCTATTTTGTGTGTCTGGTTGCTGTGTCGTTACTAGATACTGTAAGTGATATACGTATCACGTGACCCATTATGGCAGCAATGCAATAAAAATATGGTTGCCTACATTGTTTAGCATTCAGTCGTCATGTATGTAAGTATTAAAAACTTGACAAGCGACTGGCGCTTGAGTAACCAAGGTAAAGATTTCGGTTTTTAAGTCATTTTGTTCTCAGCTACGACTTTAGTTTTAGTGAAACATCTAACAACTTCAAGGTATTGAATTTTTAATGACCATGACAATTCTTTTGTCCTTGGACATGTTTTGATAACAAACAGTACATCTGAACACAACTGCGTCATACGGAGACAAATGGCAACTGAGGCACCTGCGTGAGTGTGGGCTGTGTGTGTCAATGAGCCTCACGATGGACGGGCACTTCGTCCAGGGACACATCTTGACTTGACTGTGTGAACCTTTAGCCCCGAGAGTCCACAACCCTAAATGGGATTAGGTTGGTTTGAGAATATGTTCAGTAATTACAGTGATGAAATAATAACTTTATGAATAATACAATGGTGGCATGATTTATGTGACAGTCATAGCTAATGAAATTATTCTACCTGATGCTGTCATCTTCCTGTCAGAATGCAAATGGGATGAAATGGGTAGTAGAGAATATATTGCTGCTTTTTATGCATTTTCCTTGCAACACAATCAATAGTCTACTGTATCCTGGTGTTAAAACTGAGCAGATACCACCCGTTTAAGATGCTCAGCTATTGCTTTTATTCATGATCTTACCATAGAAGATAGAAGTGTTTGACACTTCTGCCCATCAGCGTGAATAAAATGCTTTTTCTTTAATCTGAGTAAAAGGCTCACTGATTTAACAGTAAGAAAGAAGCAGCTTTAAATAAAATAGGAACTGCAAAAAATTCAGACAGTTAAATTATGTTATATATTGTCACAATATGCCTCTACACTGACAGAAGTACTTAGCAGAAAATCAATTGATAAACGCACACTCCTATTCTTTTATCTACTTGTTACAATGGTGCTCAGTGTTAGAGAAGCAGCAGCAGTCCCAGCAAACAGCAAGTGTGCCTTTGCCAATGCTGCCAACAGTGCCACTGGCTCTGCCTTTAGCTGCCTACCCACTTGGGCATTCCTCCTTCTGTGACAATTAAATTTGGCTGCCAGCATCTGCTCCATCTCTCTTCTTCTTCTTCTTCTTCTTCCCTTCTCCCAGAGAATACACTTGGGCTGCAGATCACTGACCTAAATAGGCCTTCGACTGATTGCAATGCAGTGTCATAAATCTAATTAAGACTAACAGGATCTGAAACAGAATTCATATTCTGGAAGCACTGATATACACACAAGGACTTTTTCGTTAGCCGCAGTATGTTTCAGTCATAAAACTTTTTAACAGCCGATCAGAATGTAGCCTGTTCAATGAGACAGATGCCCAGCTCCTTTTTTGGACAAGTATGTGGGCCGGGCGCATTATTGTGTAGCGTCAGTGAGGTGTAGGTGGGAGCGACAAGACATTCTGCCGCAGAGTGAGCCATAAATAAACGTGAAGAGGGTGCTGCTTTAGTCCCAAATGGATTGCATGATACAGATAACCGGTATGCGTGTTTATGATTGTACAAGCCAATCTTTAGAGTGAAGCCAGTTTCAGACCCTCCTTCTCAATATTTTGTCCAGAACTAATACACAAATGCACAAGTCGTTGTCTGTTCTGACTCAGAATGATTATTACCTTTCTGTCCATATTCTCAACTTCTCTACAGCTGAGATGTATCCATTATCATGAGCCCAGACCACTCTGACCCACTAGAGAAAGCATGGCATTAAAACCAGATAGGGCCAGAGAAGGGCAGGAGAGACTCAGATAAACAAATACCAGGACAGGCTTGTGATGATTTAACTGTCAAGCTGGGAAAATTAAAAATGGAGTCATTTTGTGAACATGAGGGCTTCAGTGTCACACCTCTGTGTGAATTAAGGCACAGGCAACTGAAAATGTACATCTTTCATTTTTATTTTTAGGCCTCTCACAAAAAAAAAATAGCTTCCTGTTCTACATTTAACGTAATATTTTGGAATAACAGACTGAAGGGAAGTGGTGCACCACTCCAGGGTAGGACAAAAATTAGCAGCTGGGGGTAAAATATTTCTTATATAAACAGACTGAGACTTGTAGTAAAGAAGAAATCATCTTGAAGCCAAAGAGGAAGGATTGGATCTGTGTTATCGCCGCAAACTTTTTGTAAGCATAACATTTTTCTATTATATTATTATTAAATGTAATCTTTTAATTTTTAACTTTATTGTTGTGATTAAATAAGAGCTTTAATATTAATTTGGTCAGATTCTTGTATCTTTCTGGTCTCATAGGTTCAGGTGGGTGTGGGGGGGTTCAACTTAGGGGTTAAAGTGAATGGCTAAACAGAATTAGGGAAGTCTGTGAGACAACAGCCTGCAACAGGTAACCAAACCTGTTAAAGTCTCAACACCAGGTGCTAGGACCAGAGATCTGGAACTGTAGGGTGAACCTAAAAGGGCCTTAAGGTCACCATCACCTCCATATTTCTCACACCGTAGCCTGGGAAAGAGAGCCAGATAACCTTGGTATTCCTCCAGGCCCAGAACTTAACATCATGCACTAGTCTGAAAACCCACATTGTGCAAATGTTCCTTAATATTGTTTTGTTGGTTTACTTAATGTCAATCTCATTATGATGAATCATCACAGATATACCCAGTGCAGGCATATTCTCATATTCATAAGTCATCTCACATAAAGGAGTACTGGAATCATCGGGTAGAAGGGTCCTTTGGTCAGATTGGCTGGCCTAACACTGACTTAGCATTTCTTCCATTTTTTTACAAGATCTCAAATGTTGTATGTAAGTCACCTGGTTAAAGACATCAGTCCAATCCTTATATATAATTTGATACTATCTGTATGCATGGTGTTTGCATCAATACCTCGACTCAGTACAAGTTAGAACCATGCAATGGGACTCTGCCTCTGTACTTAGAACATCAAGTGGCTAATGCGGACGCAGCATTGCATGATTGGCTAAGAATGTTTGAATGCTTCAGTGACGCCACTGGAACGCTGAGTATAGTAAGTCGGTGTTGGTTCGAGCAGATAACAGTGAGTTCAGTTGGTTTTTGGAACGTTGGTTTGGTGGGGCGTACTTTCCAGGACTAACATCGTCGACAGACTTAACCCTTCGACAGCTCCGGAAATGTAAATAATTTAGAACGTATCCACATTTGCTTGGTACATCGAAATCTATCTTTGGGCAGTTCGGTTTTGGCATCCATCTTTCTGACATCTGTTGGCAAACTGAGTAATGACAGCTGGGTATTAACAATGGTCATTGTTTAAATTTTAGCCAATCTCAGATCTAAAATGACCACATCAATTTAATTATTACTCCGACTCTGATTCGAGTCGTAAAATACAGTTTGTTTTGAAAATTTGTTTGCCGGAAAAAATCAAATGAGGTGCGGCGAAGAGCTGAGTTCACATCTCGCAGCCCCGTTTAAACAGGAAGCTCTTCATTACATCAGCCAAAAAGGTCTATTTTAAGCACAAATCAGTGCCATGATAAAATCATTTCAAGGAAAAAACAAATAATTCTTTGCAGAGAAAGTATGGATTTCACAAACGTAGAATTTGTAGCCCGATTCGATCGGGTTCCAAGTCACTAGTAATTAATAAAAATATGAAGTCTACATAGAGGTTAAAGCAAGACAGTGAAGTGATCTCACAAAATATATCGTATATACTCACGTTTAATTTCTCCCGCGGGGAAGTCAGGACTTGATTTTATCATATAATTTCCAGTATTTTATAATGTCGGTTGTATACGTCGAATGTAGAAAAATGAGGCTATTGTTCCAAGAGATTATGATATGCTGACACCCACCTGAGAGAGTAACCACGGAGCACACTGCCTTTTTTTTTCTCTATGTATTGGGCCTACGTGACCACACGGTAATACCCGAACTATTCCGAAGCGACGATTGCACTGTTGTGTTTTTTGTATCTCACACATGTTTATCATAACAGAATCCCTTATCCACGATGGAGCATTCGATCACAAGAAAATATGAAGCTGGTTTTAAATTAAAAGCCATTGAAGTAGCGAAAGAAATTGGTAACCGCGCTGCTGCAACTAAATTCGATGCATCTAATAAACTGGTGCAAAATTGGAGGAAGGAAGAAGATGTAAAAAGAAAAAATTAAGTGTTGTATTTTTTGAACGGGCGTATATGTTGGGGTCTGATTTTATGATCGATTTTTTGGGTTTCAAGACCCGACTTATATGCGAGTATATACAGTAACTTGCTTTTCAAAACACTTTTCAGTTTTAACCTTTTTTACCTCAGTTTTATCTCATGTTTACTTTGTGTCTAAAGTTATAAGTTTAGGAGAAACATCTGTGACAAAGT
Source organism: Polypterus senegalus (assembly GCF_016835505.1). NCBI lineage: Eukaryota > Metazoa > Chordata > Cladistia > Polypteriformes > Polypteridae > Polypterus > Polypterus senegalus. The sequence continues at coordinate 58,918,030 of NC_053160.1, forward strand.
TGAATCTTAAATGAAACATAAATGAGAATCTCTTGAGCCATCAAAGATCTACCTCTGAGAACTAAACTTTTCCTATGGAAAGTTCATTCAATGCTGAACAACGGCAAGCAATACTCGTATCAAACTTTCCAAGGGGAAGGTGCAGACAACAACTCAGAAGCAACACTCGGGTCACAGGTAGGGGATAAGTGACACAATTTGCAGCAAAACTCAGCGTTTCAGTTTGCAGAAGAAGTTGCTAATTAAATTGCATTTTGCACTCGGTGAACTTTACTCCATTTACACAAGAATAAAGGTGTTTAGTTCCTATCTGGAATCGTTTTCATGCATTAAATCTGGATGTGGCTGTTTGGCATTTACTATTTAAATAAAGATATCTACTAAAAAAAAATTACTGTTAAATGTGCATATCCTCAACTAGGATAAGATGGTTGCTCCAGAAAGTATTGACAAAGGGGTGTTTGGCAGTGGAATGAAGAACACACAGTATGGTGAACGCACAGATTATATGCTTTTCTCAGCTGCAGAAAAGAACACAGGCAAACACAGAGTGGTATTCCTTGTTTTCCACTTCTGAAAAACCCATTGAAACCCTAAATTACTCTTTAGTGAGTTTCACATATCACAATTGACACATTTTAGTGCCAGTTTCATACAAACTGATGGTGCAGTGGTAGCGCTGCTGACTCGCAGTAAGAAGATCATAGGTTGGTGTCCGGGGTCCTCCCTGTGTGAGAACACTTTGAGAAGTGAGAAAAGCTCTATACAAATGTAAAGAATTATTATTATTATTATTAAACTGTATGTGAATCGAAACTTAGCTGTTTCACCCATCATTAGTCACATGCAAAGACTCAAAAGTGTCCCCGAGCAACATCTCCGGCCATACTGTTGGGGACACAGGCAATAGTTCTGGTAGCCCCTTGCTGGTGGGGATTCAAATAACAGCTCTGGGTACTCGCCTTCCACATGAAGGCCCTTATTGCAACCCAGTGTGATGTCTACTAGGGATGGCAGCACCCTTAAAATTCAGCTCTTTAAAAGAACAGCATTTAATTTTAAGCTGTAAAATGTTCCATCCCCACCTGTTGGAGAAAAGAGGACTACAACTCTATAAAAATTAAACTCTAACTTAGCTTCATTTCTTTTTAATGTTGATCCATTACAATCAGCACATGCTCTCTCTCACCTTACAATCAGATGAAAGAAGGCCATTTGTAAAAAAAAATTAAAAAAAAAAAACACATAATCCATATATATAATTCACTAAGGCAAGACAACCATGGAAAACACGCCGGAAGGGGCGTGGATTCACTGAGCCGCCGACAAGTGAGACACCTATGGCGCACGCAGGAAGGAGCCACGCCCACCAACTCCAAGCCCATTGGATACGACAACTCGCAGGGCCACGCCCACCAACTCGGATGCAACGACACAGAAAAACTGTCATCATTTATATTCGTCTATCGTAGAGGCCACATGCAGTGCAGGTCAGGTTAATGTCATGTGCATGTCATGCACCTCCGAGCTACGCTGACTGTTTATAGAGGCATGTTTCTCGCGGAGGTGAATCGCCATATGCAGCGTGTGAAACGGTTTGTGAGAGGTATCCCATGGGATCCTTAAAACAATCCTTTACAACTGAGGTTAAAACATAATGAAGTAAGCAGTCTTTAAAAACCGAGTTTTCGGTTACAACGCTTGACCGCGTGCACCATAGCAAACTGTTTTACACGCTACATACAGCTATTCGCATCGCGACAAACATGCGTCGTCTTAGATGTTCCTGCACTTTGTTCACACCCCCTCTCCCACCTCGCTACTACCGTGGTCAGGTGTCTTGGTGGATTATATATAGAAAGGCAGCCAAAACCGCACAGAGCAATGAAAAGTCTAGAGTTCCATCTTTTCATTCACTTTCTGTTGTATCCTCAAACCCTCCCTTTTTAGACAACTGTGTCTTTCCAGAAGTGTTCAACCATCACTAAATAATTATGCAGCGTTTGTTATGCCATGGGATCAATATTGTGTTGTATTTTGCTCTCTCCAGAGTTCCATCTTTTCATTCACTTACTGTTGTATTCTTACATCAACCCGTTTTAGACAACCGTGCCTTTCCAGAAGTGTTTAGCATTCAATAAATAATTATGCATGACATTGAGCGTGTGTCGACCCGGCGTGGGTAAGCCGTTGAACCCCATTCGGGCTGCAAACTGTGGAATTCCCACTAAGTGCAACTCATACGCTCCCACTGGTTGCGTCCCAACCCTTTGTACACACCCCCCTCCCACCTCGCTACTACTGTGGTCAGATGTCTTGGATTATATATATAAAAGCAGCCAACGACTCAAGTGATGAGTTGGAGGTGGGCACATGAGCAGGCAGTGCATACTGGACGAGAAATCAGCAGACTAGCATGACGGACGGAGCTGAATGAACGTCCTTCTCCTCTCTTCCCATTCCACACTCTGCGCCGTGCACCCCCATCCCTCCGTCTGGCAGGAGAAGGCGCGAGGACGGTCAGCCAGTTTTCAGTCACGGACGATTGTGTATTGGTTCGTTCCGTGCATTGTTACAATGTTGCTTTTCTTGCTGATTTATTACAGTACCGATTTTTCAAATGTTAATTTTCTCACTGTGCTTAAAAATCATTAAAAAACCGGCCTGATTATGCGGCGTATGGTATGCCACAGGTTGGCTAGTTTCTTATAAAACTCTACTTTTTTCTCTTTAGCTGAATTATGCTGGAGCAGGCGCTGTAAGCGGAGGGCAGAAGAAAACTCAAGTCAATGTTCTATTCTAAATGGCCACTTTCTTTTTTTCTTTCACATGTTGGCAGGCCTCTCTTCTCCTCCAACACACTCTGCATTTTAACAAATTTGGTAGATATACAAGACTTACATTTGCTTTGTCACTCCCTACACAAAGTTGACTTCATCAGAGTAACCCTCAGACATTGCTCAAGTACACATATAAATATTAGGTTCACATTTCTAAAGCAGACTGCTGTTTCAAAACGTCTCTCTTATATCCTGACTTTATAATCTGACTTTAGCAACCAAAGAACGTATTGACTGTCACAAGGATGGCTGTTCTCAACACCCCAGACAGCATACCTACTGCCAGTATGTGCAGCTGCAGCAAAAACCGACAGCATCAGGAGCAAAATTACAAACAATACAGAAAAAGCATCCATCCATTATCCAAACTGCTATATCCCAACTACAGGGTCACAGGGGTCTGCTGGAGCCAATCAATCCCAGCAAACACAGGGCACAAGGAAGGAAACAAACCCCGGGCAGGGCGCCAGCCCACCGCAGGGCACAGAAAAAGCAACCAAAGAATAAGCAAGGGAGTGAGGAAAATTATAAAACTGACATAAAAACAATAAATATTAAAAAACAGAAACATGATCTGAACATGTAATAACAAAAAATAAATCATACGTATAAAATCATAAATGACACAACTAAAACAGGAAAAATGAATTCTAACTAGCAAAACGCCCAAGATCATGCCATTAATAACGTAGTGGTCTGTGGCAGTGGTCAGCAAATTCTCTTATACTGAATCACTCGTGCACTGCAGGGGTACTCATTAGCCATTCCTAAGACCAAACAAGACACAGGAGGCCAGCGTGCAACAAAAACGTTTATTCCAAAAAAAGCAGTCATTGCAAAAGAGAAACTGAAGAACACACAGTTTGATTAGACAGCCCCGTGTGTGTTGTTCTATCTGGAAAACTAATGTCCCTGCCTAGCCTGTGGGATGGCTGGCCAACTGACCCCTTTAAATTGTTTCATTCTCCACGCTCCCTTTCCAAAAAAACTCCTTCTTCTCCACCTCTGGCCTTCTTTTCTATCTCCTACCAGCTAAACTCTCATCCAAATCCAGTTTGCAGGCCATGTGACTGGAAGAGGTTTGTAAACCCTGGCCTGTGATCTATCACTTTTTGGATAGAGAGGTTAGGAGTATGCACTGATAGAGTGTTTCCGCACCCGCCGCACGACGAGTCATGGGGACTTCAACTGCAGAGGGTGACACCTCAGCACCACAGTGGAACAGTGTGAGAATTTTTTTTATTGAGGCTGGAGTGTCAATCCTGTCACCAGCCCTCCCAGTTTTCCCTGTAAAAACCTGCTTGCAGGGCTGGATACAGATTAACGTCAAACCCAGGATGAAACAATTGCAGGTTAAGGGCCTTACTCAGAGCTCAATGGTGTGGAATCGCTTCTGGCATTTACAGGATTTGAACTGGCAACCTTCCGATTGCTGGCACAGATCACTAGCCTCAGAGCCACCACTCTGGCCATATTTCCAAATAATCATCAGTAATCACTGCTGGGTCAGTGGATGACATCTCAAAGCTTTGGTGTTGTATGATGTAACAAAGGCGCTATATTTGCACCAACAGACTGACACGGAGACACGTATAAAATAACACAAAACTTTTATTTTTCTTCACCTGTGGGGCATGTCTTCCCAGTGAACACCACAGGCAATACACAGCCTCACAAGCACTTAACTCCACACAACACAATCCTTCCTCGGAAACCACCACTCCTCCCAGGCAACCTCGTCCTCTTCCTCCCGATTCTGGCCACTGAGTGGTGGTGGCTGGCCCCTGAAGTGCTCCAGGTGCTTGGGGCTGTAGAGGTGTCCAGGTTGGCTCCGGGATCCATGCAGCACCTCCTGGTGGCCACCCCAGATCGCCACAGGGTTGTGGAGAAGTCCATCCCCCATGGAACACTGCGGGAAACTGAGGCACCATCGTCAGTCAGGGAGGCTGCCACCAAGCATCCCGGGGGAGATACTGAGACGCCCATGGCTGCTCCCCCGTAACATATGTAGAAGGGGTGTCGCGGCCAGGAATGGGACCCGGCTGCCCACTACAATGGGTACAACTTCACTAGTGGTCCAAGACTTCCCTGTTATATAGTCATCATCACTGATACTTTCTGTCCTCCCCATGTCATGATTGGACTACAAAGAACCCTTCAGTGGCTCGGGAACTCTGCATAATTCAGGGTCCTTTATCGCCTAGCTCCTTGTTGGTCATAAATGGTAGTACTTCTTTAGTTTCTTCTAGGCATTCCTCTATAAACAAACTAACAGAGTCACTCCTTTTTTTGTGACAACAAAACTTGTTAAGGAAATGAAATGTTTTGTAATCTTACACTTCAACAACCGGCACACGTGAAGCCTACAGAATCGTTTCATTTGACGCGTGACCTTTTGAAGGCTCTGTCGCAGCCTCAGCTGGCCATTGCTGTGTCTGATGCTGTGGTGCGTTGTAGGATAGGAGCGTATGAGTGATGGAGCTTCCTAAGCAATGTGACTGGCTGACTTGGGGTGCGCCTCTTTTGGGCAGGCCAGTGAAGTTCCTGCCCTTCTTGGTGGTCTTTTGGAGGTATCATACCCCTTTACTTCATGCTTGTGACACTGTCTTTTTCATCACTTGTTCACCTTTTGCCCGTTACTATAGTTGTCATTTGCACCCGTTACATTGTTTTCTGTGTTCATTGGATGATCCATCTCTCGCTCTCTGCCCCGCCACTTTGTGTTTCTTCATGCCCTTTGTCATTGCAGCTTTGACCAGGTGGAGTTGTCTGTGTGTGAGCAGAATCAAAGTTGAAGTAAACAGAGCTCTTTCTCCTTGTTTTGTGCGCTCCAATACCTCTGATGTGTGCTTATCCATTTTCCAGCAGGATAAAATGTTTGGGATTGGCCTTGTGGTGACATGATGTATTAATGCAATCAAAACTACATTCTTTAATTTATATATTACTAGCATTCCCCCACGACCTCATCCGTGTAGTAGTGAAACAGGACAAACTTTAAAAATCAATAAAATAATAAAAAAAAAGTAATAATTTGTATTGAGAAGAATTTATATTAATAGCTTTCATATCCAAGGGCCTCTTGATATATAATATTTTTGGTTTTGCTATCGGGGCGAGAATGTAACTGTGTAAAAAAGTTGGCAAGGTATCTCTGGCCATCTCTGGTATCTCATCAAACATTACCACTGTATCTGATCGTGTTCAGCTCTGACAGGAGAAGGTCCCCCGTGTGGGGAGAAGAGCATGTGGTCGCGATATCTCCGCCAATCAGCGGCTACCCTCTAAAACACACGTAGCTGTGAACTCTCTCTTAAAAACATCAAACGTTACTCCTTAACAATCTGTAGATGATAATGTCTGCTGAATAAACAGGTATCCCTAGCTAAGCGGAGGCAAGGTACGCTTGAACACGTGGCGAGAGGTACAGCGACTTGAATGGAGACTGGCACATGAGTCAGGAGGTCTCCGTCTGCCCACCTCCCCCTCCCCTCGGCTAGTACCCTGTCTCTCGGATTCGCACAAATAAATCAGTGCCGTGACCGAACTATGACACTTAGCATGATGACAGAAGTCGCAAAATCAACCAGAATGTTCAAGCAAATTATAGAAAAAACCCGATCTAAATCAGTTAAGTAGTTCTTTCATGAAAAGCAGACAGAAAGACAGATAGAGAGACAGATGTTGGATTTTATAAATAGAGAGATTTATATGAGGCTTTATATGAACATGTACCATAATGTTGTTACTTAACCTGTTTTGTGTGCAACCATTACAACGGTGCCCAGGGCAAACACCCCCCACCCCTTGCTAACTCCACCACTGGCAGAAGCGGATCACCATATTTAATGGATGGTAAACCAAATTAGAGTGTTGAACCAACAAGCATGTAAGAAGTGTACCAGCTGGTGAAGTCTTTACCACAGTGTATAAACTAAGCATAAAAAAAAAGCAAAAAAGGGTGTGGTGGATGGCTGGCACCCTTATCTAGCCGGGACACCTATCTTATGGAGGGGCCAGGGGAGAAAGTGGGCTCAGGACATTATGCCCCCCACCCCAGATTGCTAGATGGCAGCACCCCCTGGAGTGCTGCAGCACCACAGATTCTCAAAGGGCTTCATGGGAGTTGCTGTTTGGTGGCTCTGCCCTGTTGCATTCTGGGGGTGCTTGTTTCATTGGGCTCCAACCTTACCCAAAAGTGCTTCCAGATCAAGCCTATGTGGCACCGGTAGTACAAGGAGCCAGCTGCCACTGCTCCAGGAGCTCAAGTTGGGAGGAAGAGGGACAAAGCTTGCTGGAGAGAAGAAGGCAAAGAATGTGCTCTGTGACTTATTTGTACTATGCTCTGAAGGTGGGAAATGGTCTGGGAAGCATTTCCCACAGAACTAAAAGCCTGTGTGTTGCTGGACTTGTGCCATGTGTCTGTCCATGTCGGGTTTGGAGAGCTAACCTAACCTAACCTTGCCTTGGTAACTTCACAATTGACCTGTCTTTGAGATGAATACAACCTGCAATAAGATCCTAGGAGAAGGGACCAACACTACCCAAAATTTTGGATCTCAATGAGAAACAAGCGCTGATCATTTATAGGCCTCCTTAATTTTCATTTTGCCACCATGATCAAGTTTGCCCGTGGCTTTTCCCACTCTCACAGGCTTACCGCTCCACCCTGGTAGAAGAACCCCTACTTCAGTTGAAGTTTGCTCCATTTTCTGCTCTCCTGGCTGGCTGTAGCCCGCATTGCTTAGGAGGCTCCATCACTCATATGCCCGTATTCTGCAATACGCCACAACATCAGATACAGAAGAAGAGCTGAAGCTGGGACAAAACCTTCAGCATGTCACGTGCCAAAAGAATTGATTCAGTATGCTACATGTGCTGAAGCTGCTCAAGCTGCTCAAGTGTAACATCACAAAGCATTTCATTTGCTTAACCAGTTGAACCAGTGACACTGAATTACATTTAAAAGGATAGATTGGACTTGAAGCTAAATTACCATTTAAGATTCTTCATTCTGACAAAATTCAAATCAAATCTCACAATGGAAGTTAAAAGAAATTGACTTGTGAGTGCCCATTTGTCAGTTACTGTACGTTTTTCTCTTTGTCTCATTTTAAAATGACAAGAAAGCAATAGACATGAAAAAACTCCCATCTGCGGTCACCAGTAATTCACTGAAGATATAAAGGGGGATCCTTTTATCTGCCATTTATGATGTTCATTATTAATCCTACCTTACCATTATCGGCTCAGTGAGTTTTGTAATTTATTGGACTAAAAAAATATATTTCAAAGCTCACACAGAAAAAAACTGAGGTGGTTTAGGCATGTGAAGTGGAAAGCAGAAGAAAGATGGAGATGGAGGGGATGAGAGCAGCAGGGCGGCTGAAGAAGATGGAGAGCAGAGGGAAAACCCCGCCATACAGAACCTCAAAGATGTGAGCATCATCCTCTCCTTTTGACAAAAATGAAATAATAAAAATAAAAATATTCTTTCATCTGGTTTCATATGTGAGACCACCTAGCAACAATAAAATTTAAAATACATACCTTCATGCTCAAACCGGCTTCATTCAGTTCAAGGTTTTTGGCACTGGGTGTAAAGCAGAAGACAGCCCTGGATGGGGCGCATGTCCAACACACAGTCCACTCCCACCGAGTTCAGTTTAGAGTCGCCTGTAAACCAAACTAGCAAGTCTTTAGGATGAAATCAGACATGACAAGAACATGCAGACCCCACACATTTGAACTCAGGAGGCTGACCCTATCAGGTGGCAGTGCTAACCCCTCAACTGCTGTGCCACGTTAAAAAAGCCAAATACTGAATTATTCTTAAAAGGTTAACTTTTACATAAAAGAGTGTACAGCTAAAGAAAATATGGTGTGAAATATAAACAAAGGCATCCGTAGAAATGCTAAGGCTTGAATCAGAAATGCCCTTTAATGCACAATATGCACAATTTAAAAAAAAGAAAATCAATATAACAACTAAAAAAAAATCACTATTGAGGGAAATTGGGGGTTTAGTGCCCTCTGGTGGGTCTTGGAAGAAAATACAGGAATAATACTCTTGACAGCCTCGTGCAGTCAAATGACAGCTTCTTGCTGTGCTGCAGGCTCTTTTATCTCAATAAATCAAAAGAGGTGGGGCTTGCAGAGGAAGTGACATCAGACTGTCCCCGTCTGCTGTTTGTACACAATAAAGAGGGAAATAGACATCATGTTAAAGAAGTAGTTACATGCAAAGAAAACCAAATTAAAATTTGATACAAGTAAGAATGCATGAGATGTATATGTTACCGGCAATGTATGAAAGGCAGGCATTGTAAAGAATGCTGAACACTGAATGTCAAAGTATGAAATGGTCAATTTGTCACACATTTCCTAGGCATTCAATGCAATGCCAAAAGACAAACCGGCAAAGTATAAAATACTCCTGCTAATGACGTTTCTAATGTCACGTGGCAAGGCACGTGACTTTCGATGCTCGCCTCAGACGGAGAATTCCCCATTTGCACTTCAGTCTTTGTTCAGAATTAAGTGTAATCTATACTAATAAAAGGCAAAGCCCTCACTCACTCACTCACTCACTCACTGACTCACTGATCACTAATTCTCCAACTTCCCGTGTAGGTAGAAGGCTGAAATTTAGCAGACTCATTCCTTACAGCTTACTTACAAAAGTTAAGCAGTTGTTTCATTTCGAAATTCTACACGTAACGGTCATAACGGTCGACAACGTCCGCCATGTTGAACTTTCTTATTTATGGCCCCATCTTCACGAAATTTGGTAGGCGGCTTCCCTGCGCTAACCGAAACGGATGTACGTACTTATTTCAGTGGTATGACGCCACTGTCGGCCGCCATATTGAACTTTCCAACGGTCTTTGTTACCTATGGGCCCATCTTCAAGAAATTTGGTACGCGGGTTCCCAACGCTAACTGAATCCTACTTATGTACATATATACATCCATAGCCTGCAGCTCGGTCGCCATGTGAGGTGGCGTTGGGTCCCCCATCCGAATGCCTCCCACGTTGTTGGCTGCCTGCCTATATAAGGCCATCCATTGCTCCAGTCTCTTCACTCCTTTCCTTGCTTCGCCACGGTATTCACATCTCCCTGCTGATAACTACAGCCTTTTTATTTAATCCATGGCTTCTCCGCTATTTTATTGTTTGTTTATTACGATTGTAGTTATTGTCTAGGTATTTTAGACTTGCTTTACATTGTTCAGGTACCCATTTCCTTTATCATTCCAACCGTACCCCCATTAACATGTCTATCGAGGTGATCACCTTCGATCAAAGAACTGTCACTTACCGAGTGGGTTCCCGGAGATGGCACCTACCTTTTCCATTCTCTTTGTTACATATTGCACGGCCATATCAGGCTCACTCTTGATATCCGGTGGAACATTGTGTCTTATGTATTGAATGACTGGGACAGGTTCAAGGTGTGGACTGATGACGGTACAGGAGATAATTATACTACACAGGAGCACTAGAAGAGTGAAATGCTTAAGCCCTTCACCTATGCATTTGCATGTGAGTTGATGGCTGCCGCTGAATTGTTCGGTTGTCGCTTTCAAGTGTACCGAAATGGCCAAATATTTTACACCTTTGGACAACCGCCAATGCCTCTTCAACATCTTAGATTCACAGGTGACGATTTCAGTAGTGGGCACTTTGATGTTTATGAATGTTTCAACTCTCAATACCTGGATGCGACGTTATCGATGTAACTGGTTGTGTGCTTACAACGCTTGACAGATGCCGAATGTCTCTTCAACACAAGTCCTACAAATACTGTCGTAATTGAAACAAACCAAGAAACTCAAACCGATTATGACAACAGCAATCCAAGCCAGGAGATTTGAGGCAAGATTGCTTTTCACATGGCCAACTGTACGTTGCATGCTCAAGAGTAAGCTCAGCGCACAGCTTGGTCATATTACAACCGGAGGGCCGAACTCACAATGTGGTATACAAAGAGATCCTTAATAAATAATTATTGGTATATTTTCCCTCAAATTAAAAAGGTTTACTTTTCTTCTTAATAAAAATTTTAAGGTAGTACTTTGCCGCTGTGGAGCGCAGGTATTTTGATAGTTTAAAATAAAACTCTTTCCTTCCTTGTTGCAACAAGTACAGTAGGTTCATATTTTATTTTCTCTTGTTTTCCTCAATAACAAAGTCCTATACTTTATTTTGTATTTCTTTCTTTTTCATATACAGTATGTCTTTTCAATAAATGCCTTTTCATGACTCACTTTTAATACTTTGCCTAAATAGCATTTGTCATTCTACAGTATATAATGCCTAGGTATTACTATTATTCATACTTTGCCCAAAAATGCCAGGCATTCTATATATTGCCTAAATATTCTATACAATGCCCACGTTTCTTACATTGTCAGTAACATATCATATAAAAGATAAATAGTTAATGCACACTTACTTGACAAAGATATAATTAAGAGAAGTAGAGTCCTTAAATATAGAATTGTTTGTTTGTTTTTTAATTTCAATTGATGAGAAGGTCAGATGGCCCCGTGTTGCGCTGATACAGTGTCGCCGCACCCACCACACGACGGCCCACCTCAGAATCCCAATTTAGGACCCAAGTGAAGTCGTGCAATGGGCGTCACCTCAACACCACACTAGTCTGAGGAGTGGAACAGTGTGAGCTTTTTTCCTGGTGGCAGGAGTGCCAATACTGTCACCAATCCCCAAGTTTCCATGAAAGTTGGAGAACCTGCTTGTAGGGTTGAATGCAGGTTAACATCACACCCAGAACAGAGCAATTGCAGGTTAACGGTGGAGAGAAAAAGAATATTTAAACTCCACTTAAGCTGTAGAAAAAAAAATCTGCAGGGATGCCATGCCAAAAGACCACCCAGCCCTCACTGCGCATTCTACTGAACATAAATGCTCTTAAGTTGTTCTTTATTGTTTTTTTATGCTTCATCTTGGAGGATTCAGAGCAGTGGGTCTTGTGATAAGTTGCTGTATCCGCTCTCACTCAGACCTCACAGGCGGCCGCACAGGACTTTGATCAGGTGTACCTGCATGTTCTCTTAGTCAACGTCCATATCAGAGACTCAACAAGCCTGTGTGTGTCACAGTGGACACTTTGGTTGTGGGTTAAGCGGAGGTGACCATAAAATTTGTTGTGCTTGTCATGGCCAAGAATAGCAGCAGTCTTAAGGAGACCACCAAAAGCACATACTCAACCCACAAACGCAGACACCTCCTAAAAGCCTGGAAATCTGTGATTATGTGTGACATAAAGGCTCTTCCTTCTTTCAGTCACACTTAATTTGATTCATCCCCTCATCAATTCAATCAAGGGCGCAGCTTTCTAAACTCATTGCATCCTGGCAGAGGGGCTCGGGTCTTTTTTCCTTTTGTAGTGACAAAGGGACGACTTTCCGTTTGATGCTCGCATTCAGGTGGGTGAGGCAGGGCAGAGTGGCTGGTCTTCTGCTCTTTTTACTCCTATGGGTTGGCACTTCGTCCAACAGTATATGCATGTGTTATGATTGTGTCCATCGACAATTTTTTGTATTAGTGTTTAAGCCTTTTTTCTTAACGGTTATCTCCCACAATGAGTTTTCTGAATATGAATTTTGTACCATATTTATTTTCCATAATCAAATTTGTTTTCAGTTGTTAGAAGTTATTTTGTGTTGTTTTTCGGTGCCATTTTGTTTTTCTCATTAATTTGTTTCTCTGTCGTCCAGATGCGACGCGGCCCTAAAGGGTACACAGTAGCACCACTACAAGAATAAGTGCGTCAGATGTGTTGCTCTCCAAGTTTGGTGATAATCAAACAAAACAATTATTGTGCGTGTAATACTGTTGTTCTTTAGAGTTCCCGACTGCTGACTTTTGCTTTAGCATTCCTCACTACGATTCTTTGGTTTTGATCTGTGTATCGATGAACGCTGAATGCTTGCTATACGCTTTCTTTCCCAGTCGTCCCCTTTAAACTTGGCAGCCTTTCCTGGTGCAATGATAACAGCATTCAGTGACTGTGAGAATAGAGGGTGGAGGTTTGAAGATCTGGGTGGGAGTGAAGCACAAGCCTTAAAATGTCATAAAGTTGATTTGTATTCCATCATTAAATTATAAAGCAGCTTCTGTCTGCTTATGTGATTGAAAAGAAGTCTCGTAAATAAACCAGCGTAAGTGGAAAAATGATTACCAAAAAGCATAAGAGTGAGATCTGTATCTGTTTATGATTTAAGGTTCTTCATTCTGACAAAAAAAAAAACTAAATCAAATAATGAAAATTACAAATAAAAGCAAGCTGATTATTCCTGTTTGGACAACAATAAGCAAACATTGCTTGCATCACCTAAGAAAAAAAATTCAGATGTGAGCGTCAATAGGCTTTGCACCCTAGGAACCAAGTAACCCAAACTCTCCTATAACGACATTTCAATAATTAATTACCGCTATGATGCTGATCTTTCTGTTCATAAAATAGGTCATTACAATAGCAATTGATGAGAGGAGGTTAGGAGCAGGCGCTGATAGAGCCCATTACTGCACCCACCACATAACAAACAAACTCAGAATCCCAGATTAGGACCCAAGAGCAGCCATGCAATGGGCGACACCTCAGCACCACACTAGCTCAGATCGAGTGGTAGTAGTTTTATGGTGGCTGGAGTGCCAATTCTGCTACCAACCCCCAGGTTTTTCCCTATAGGTTGGAGGGCCTACATGCAGGGCTGGATGCAGATTAACGTCATACCCAGGACGGGGCAATTGCAGGTTAAGGGCCTTGCTCAAGGACCCAATGAAGTAGAGTCACTTTTGGTGTTTATGGGATTTGAACCGACAACCTTCTGATTACCAGTGCAGATCCCTACCTCAGAGCCACCATTCCACCCAATTGATGAGAAGAATTTCTAATTAATTGCAGAATTACGGTATTCGAGGGTTCCTCTAGAGTGCCTCTTTCGCTTCAACGATTTGGTTCAAAAACTAATCAGCATATCATCCTCCCATAACAGGCTTACAGTAAGTTTCGAATTTGGTATTTTTCTGTCCAGCCGTTTTAGCTCTAGACTGTTGTGGCGGACTGCTGGAGTATGGAAGAACCGGGGGAGAGTGTAATTTTAAGAACGTTTCTCCCCGACAGAGGGCAGCTGTAATAAGTTTATATGTTTAAAATGTCACTGTGCAATGTACAAAAATATTTTATAAATCTGTCTCTTCTCACATGTACAGCTAACACAAGGCCAGATTTAGCACACAGGAGCTCATCATTTAGAACTTCTAGGCAAGCATTAGAAGATAAGACCGGGACAACAACGAAAATGGGCATTGTACTATTTCTGTGTGACAGAGTCAGCATGATATTGGATCTTCTTTGCCTTGTTTGGAATAGCAAGTGGGGTCCTGCACATGGAGAAAGAGTAAAGTAAAGTAAGAGTAAAGCCTTGGAACATTGCCCGGCACACCTTTGAAGCTGACGGATGGATGGGAGATGCCGTCATCCGATCCGGAAAAATCCTTCCAGTGCAGCAGAGGCAGACTCTACACAAGGTCTTGTCATGGCTTCCCATCTGTTATGCCGCGTAAACCGTCATTAAAGAAAGCTAAATTATTTCTCCTTTGTGATTTCTTACCGCTGTATCACTAAGGGAGGGGTATCGCCTTTTAATTTTATATCTATACTGTTTCAGGCTATGTAACATGCTGCAATTACAAAAGAACTTATTCTAACCAGGGAGCTAGTGCCCCCTGCAGGAAAGAGCAGCCCCCTTGACTTGCAGCGGGGCCACAGGTCATGAGCATGGAAGCTCAACCCTGTTGGGGCCCATGGCCACCACCAGGAGACACATGGACATTTGGAGGGCCCTATTTGGCTGCACTTCCGCAAGACCCGGACGTTTGGCTGGAAGAAACTCGTTGGGCACCTTCCGGGTGCCCTATAAAAAGGGTCCGGTTGGCAGAAGTCAAAGGGCCAGAGTCAGGAGGAAGAGGATAAAGCCTGAAGAGGACTGGAGGAAGGACTGGCAGCAAAAGGGACTGTGTTGGTGCTGGTTTACTGTGTGTGCTGTGAACTGTAAATAAACTGGGTTTTGTGTGTGAAGTCACAGACAGTCTCTCTGCCTATCTGTGCCGGGTTGGGGAAGCTGTACGCGCCCCCTGGGCTTCACACTGTCCTCAAGGAACTGTGCCACACACAGACACAGACACACACCCATCATCAAGATATCGATGTTTTTGATATCAGGGGACCCTAAAATATCGAGATCTGTTGTAAACCGGAGATCAAAATTTTTGATGAATCTAAAGCTTTCGCTCCTCCCCAATAGACGATAGGTTATAGTGGGGGAGAATGCAAAGCACCCAGACCACTATGACATATTTAGATTGAGGAGCAGAAATTCAGAAGAATAGCAAATGCCAAAGCTTGTATAATGGTTAAGAAAGTAAAACTACTCCCATTAAAGGGGTGCAGGGAGCAACAAGAAGGGAAAACAAAGCAAGAGGGCACAGCATTTAGTTGCGGGAGACACTCAAGTACGCCAGGCCAATCACCAGACACCAAACTAATACTGGAGTGCCTGGGTACTGGGCAGTCGGGTCCCTGGTATGCCATTGAGTTTAACTCCACTGCAACGCACCACCCTGGAGAAATTATTCTGTCCTCCCATTAGTCCTCCAGGAATTCACTCTCATGCTAGTGCCCTTGGAATTTATAGGGCACCATGAGTAACGGTAGAGCATGTCATCCCTGCACTACAAACATTGGTACAGTAAGGTGCTCCTCAGTGGCTAATTTTTGTCAGCCATTCTCTCCCTAAGGCCCTGTGCTTCTTGTGCCCTTCACAACTCTTTCCCATTTAGCTGACCCCTTAGAGCAGTAGTTTATGTTTGCATCCCTTACAAAAGTAATGTCACATTTGACAATGAAGAAGTAAAATTTTGAATATTTGCACCACATACAGTAATGCGGGTGAACAAATTGAACTCAAAACAATAAGCTTTCAACTCAGTGTGTAAAATTAAAATATAAATTCAGCAATTTCTTTTATAAACCTCAATAATCTTGTAAAAGGGTCCCCCATGAAGCTCAGACACTTGAATGACAATCTGGAGGTTGGGGTATCCTGCAAAGCATCAAGTGCCACAAGGAAATGATACATGATCAGTGATTGAGGGGCTTGGGGAAATGGAGACCCCTATTAAGAAATGGGTGCCAGCACACCACAAGCTTTGTCCCCTGATAACAACTCTAGTTCAAAAACCGATGTGCCACACCATTAAAATTGCTGTGCTGCTGCCAAGACCACCAGCAAATGAGACTGGCTGAGTGTAAGCAGCAGTTGTTGCATCCAATTCGGTCCCCCTTGTCCCATCCAGGCAAAAATGGCAATCAAACCTCAAAATCAGTGATGTTTCACAATCAGGGCTTCCACAGAAAATCAGGACTAAATATCGCCCTTCTCAAAGGATCATTGCAAGGTGCAGATTACATTCTCTTAAAAAAGTGTTTAGCCTTCGTCTGCAGCAAGAAACCCGTGAGGACGTACGTTTCTGTGTCTCATTCACAGATGACAATTGTGTGTGCAATACTTGATTCTTTGCATATCATAGAACAGGAGCGCTAACTGAAAAATGATGGTCCCGATTGCACCATGATAAAGCCAGACAATACACCTCACTCAGTTCTGACAAATTGTGACCCAGCCTTCCTCTTTGTCCCTCTCCCTGAAATGCCATCTTGCACCCCAGGCTGCAAACCCCTGATGTAGAGTCTATCTGCCATCTCTGCTTTCTGTGTTGTTCTTCCCTTGTTATAAAGCTTATACAGTCATGACGTGAGTCATTTTCCAGCTGCCTACAAAAATAATAATAATAAAAAAAGACTATTTATATGTGTACCCCAGAGCTTTACTGCGTAGGCAAACAAGTATGTCTGGTCCCTCCATGTCAGTCAGATACTACATACGAGGGGAAGTCAAGCTAAAATTAGAAAATGGGACTTTTTGTTTTGATGTGTTCGCTACTGACTGGCTGCTGTGAGCTGCGCTACCTGCAGCAGCAGCCAAGTCACCTTAATGCAAATTAATTTTTTTGCACTGACATTAACTTCAATGCATTCACTTGTATGAAGCTCGCTATTCATGCTTGCATATATTGAGGCATGATGGAAGATGCAATGTGAGAATAATACACACCAAGCATCAGTTAGCTAGCAAGTAGATCATACAAGGGGGAGTCAAGCTAAAGTCAGAAAATGGGATTTATTTGAAAATGGAACGAACCTTAACAAACTGATCATGTCATTTCTCAAATGTAGTCTCCACCCTTCTCAATGCACTTGCACCACCTGCCTAGAGGTGCTTCGCAACCAGTCATGCACCCAATGTTACTTTTCTTGGTGGTTTATTAAATTACAGATTTTTCAAATGTTCCTTTTTTCCCCTGTGCTTAAAACTCATTAAAAAAAGTGTTTATACAGCGATCGGCTTGCAAGGCTAGAGTGCGAACTGCTGAAATGAGAGAGCGAGAGAGAGAGAGAGAGAGAGAGCCTGCTGATGAGAGAGCGAGAGAGAGAGAGAGAGAGAGAGCCTGCTGATGAGAGAGCGAGAGAGAGAGAGAGAGAGAGAGAGCCTGCTGATGAGAGAGCGAGAGAGAGAGAGAGAGAGAGAGCCTGCTGATGAGAGAGAGAGAGAGAGAGAGAGCCTGCTGATGAGAGAGAGAGAAAGAGAGAGAGAGAGAGCCTGCTGAAGAGAGAGAGAGAGGGCGCATGTAGCTGAGCAGAGAGCTTCGGTGTTTTGTGTCAGTGTTATTCAATGTTTTTACATTAGTTTACTATTACATTGTGCATTCTATGGTGTAATTAACTATATTTGTACTTAAAAATCTTTAAAAAATATATTTACATATAGTCCGTATGGTCTGGAATGGATTAATTGTATTTACATACAATCCTATGGGGGAAATTGCTTCAGTTCACGACCGAATCAGTTTACAACCAGAGGTTTGGAACGAATTATGGTCGTGAACCGAGGTTCCGCTGTACTTTCAAAACGGGAGGACCATGGGGCCACATGCACTGGGAGGTCCACATCTCCTGCCTTGGGTAATTTCTCACAATTAGCAGATGCCTCTGCAATAGCTGACCATAGAATCTGCAGGCATTACATAACTAGTGGAGTGGAGTGGGCAGCGGCAGGAAGAAACAGCGGCGTCACCAGTGGCACGTGATTGGTTGTTTTGAATGGAATCACACGGTTCAGAATTATCACATACAAAGGAGACAGAGAATTGTTAGTTGTATGTTTTGCAGCATTTGAGTAATAATAAAGAATTTTGGTGTTTCACAAAAAATGTAGCCTATAATTAAGTGTTCAACATTTATTTTATTTTGGCAAATGCTTCAGTTAATACCACCTGCACTTCAGAACAGGTGATTTATTTGTAGCTAAGCATGTTTGGGCCCGGGCAGTACTTGCATGAGGACCCTCTGGGAAATACTTGGGTTGCTGCTGGAAGAGGTGTTGATGAGACCAGCGGGGGCGCTCACTCTGTGGTCTCTATGTGATTCCCAATGCAGTGACAGGGAGACTGTGCTGTAAAAATGGTGCCTTCCATTGGATGAGACATAAAACTGAAGTCCTGACTCTTGGTGGCTATAAAAGATCCCTGGGCATCCTTCATAAAAAGCAGGGTGTATCCTGATGTCCTGGCTAAATTGTCCTCCATGGCTTAGTCCAGTGATAGCGAATCTATGACACGCATATCAAAGGTGATGCACCAGCGTTCACCAACACCTCAGTTATGAAAGAAGCTGAAAATATAAGAAACATAAGAGATGAGACACTGCAGCACCCAGAGCTTAAAATGGATTCTCGCTTCATTTGTCATCACAGCAACCGCACAGTGCAGTTCACTTCTAACCGCTGCAATGGAAGCTCATTTTCAAGACGCAAGTCTCCAAAATGAGCAAACTATCAGCGTTTGTGTGAAATCAGCTTTTGCATTCATTTCTCGTCTAAAGTGCGTTGAATTAATTTGTGTCAAGAGTCAGTTCACCAGCACTGCTGCAGAGGTAAGGAAGTTAATAACCTCAAAGACTATTTGGGTATTCTGTCTTGGTAGAGTCTGCAAGGGGTGGTGTCGACATTGGTTACACTTCTGCAAAGGGCAAGTAGTCAGCATTTCTCTCACCTGTCCCTCTTAATCCCACCTAAAACTGGATTATTTCTGTGACAATAAGCAGAACGAAAACTTTATGGTATGCGGTGTGATAGATAAGCGTAAAAAGTCATATCTTTGTCAGCCTTCCATCTTCAGAATTTAGAACATTTCTGTCCATAACTATCAACTTCTTAGCAAAAGAAATCTGGATGAAGCCTAAAATAATTGGGAATTGGGGGCAAAGGCCCAAAACAGGGATATAAATATTACATTGAGCTTATAAAATTAGAAAGCTGCTAGAATAACAGGTCTTTTCTTTTACTTTTATAATGCATAGCATCGCACATGATTAGGCTGCACTTTTTTAGATAAATAAATATGCAAACAACTGTTTCTCTTTTGTTCAGGGGAGGCGACACGCCAGCAGAGACATTTTCAGAAGCCCAAAATGATCGCCATCACTGGCCTGGTCGTTCTGACCCCCTGATCATCCCCTGTCTCTAATTGGTTAGTTATCTGTTTCCCTTTCATCGCCTAATAGAATGGCACAACAGTGGCTGCCGTGGCATCATCCAGGTGGATGGTACACATTGTTGGTGGTTGAAGTAGCTCCCTACTCACTAAAAGTGCTTTGAGTCATGAGTAAAGCGCCATACAAACCTAAAGAATCATTATTATTATAATTGCTGATACTTGTGTGCTGTGTTAAGCACACACTCCAAAGAGTGCCCTGTTTGTAAATGATGATGTACCGGAGTTCAGAGTGACACAATGGAGGTGCGATGACAATAATGATTAGGGCACTGGAGCGCAGCGCTGTTAAGGCTGAATTCCATCATCGACCTAATAAGTACATGAAATCAGTACCCATATAGTTGCATGCATGAATTGGTATTTCACTTTCCATCTTAAATTATTCCATTTTCCCCACACTGCTTGGTACACACAGGCTCCATGCTTCTTTTTTGGATTCACTGTAGCTGATGATGTGACGTTTAACTCTTTTGGCGAAGGAGAATTTCATTGGTGGACGCACGGATGAAAATGCAGGATGTTTAAGAAACCAGATTTTAGACTCAGTTGTGTGTGTGTAAACGCGCTCACTGTTATACTGAACGGCGTCACGGTGATGCAGTGGTAGTGCTGCCTCCTCGCAGTGACAACACCAAGGTTCATGCCCAGGGTCTTTCCTGGGTGGAGTTTGCATGTTCTCACTGTGTTTGCGTGATTTTCCTCCCACTTGCCCAAAGACAAGCAGATTTGGTGAATTGCTGATACTAAATTGGCCCTACTGTATGTTTGGTCTGTGAGTGTATTTCTGTGTGTCTGCCCTGGGATGGACTGATGCCCTGTCCAGGGTTTGCTCTTGCCTTGTGCCCTATGCTGGTTGCAAGTGTCATTTCTGGGCATAAGTGGTCTAGACAAGCACCTAGAGCACCCACTAGTGGTCAGGGCACATTACTGCAGCCCCGTGCAGAGATTCTTATCTTTATTTTGTTTAGAAAAATTTGTCTGGACAGAACGGGAACACAAAGAAATGTTTATCTTGTGTTCCTCAGCAGTGTCTGCACTATGCCCAGTACAATCTGTTGCCCTGAAATGGCCCATTTTCTTTAACAATACAGACCTACGAGCACTCAGTCTCAAAACGAATGTCTGATTATATTGCTTTATAGTATTTGTGCATGCTAGTGATGTTTGGTCTTAATGTCTAATGAACTGCACAGACAAACAACAACATCAATGATGACAATGCCAATAATAATAATCCTCAAATAGTAGCACACACATGGCAACATAAAATTAAACAATCCAAACAGCAACAGGAAATACATTAAAACTTGTGCTACAAACTTAGCAAATGCCGTCCTCTCTTACTCTCCACCATTTGCAAGATTCGCTCTGGATACACTAAAGCAGTTATGCATTTTTTTGGATAGGTAGATTGCATTATTTGCATACAAAAGCATTCAATAAATATGAAAAAAGATTCCTATTTAAAATTAATCACTTTATTCTCAGTTTCACTGAATGATGTCATTAGGCTAACTTTTCAATTTATTTTAGTAATTTAAATAACTTGTATATGTTAAGGTAACGTATGGAATGTCACCATCATTGGGCGGCACGGTGGTGCAGTGAGTAGCGCTGCTGCCTCGCAGTTAGGAGGCCCGGATTCGCTTCCTGGGTCCTCCCTGTGTGGAGTTTGCATGTTCTCCCCGTGTCTGCGTGGGTTTCCTTCCACATTACAAAGACATGCAGGTTAGGAGAATCGCATTGGCAATCCTAAATTGTCCTTGGTGTGTGGGGGTTTGTGTGTGTGCGCGCCCTGTGGTGGACTGGCGTCCTGCCCAGGATTTGTTTCCTGCCTTGCGCCCTGTGTTGGCTGGGATTGGCCCCAGCAGACCCCCGTGACCCTGTAGTTAGGATATAGCGGGTTGGATGATGGATGGATGTCACCATCATCAAAAGGCCCACATTTAGCTGGTGGTTTAAATAGATAGCTATAGAAACAATCCTTAGTATCAGCAATAACTTAATGGTTTCCTTGTTCATTTGCTTTAGAGAAACATTAAAAGAAATAAATAAAGACTTCTAATACAGCTCAATTCCTGCCTATTTTCCGAAATGGCATCCTTTAAGAGGGGATTTTTCTGAGACAGTCTTGTAAACAGACATTGCTATAACTCGACATTCTCAAATTGTGAATTTGACATCTTAAATACTTCGCTGTTCCCAGATCTCAATGTACAGGAACTGGCAGGGATGATTCCTCTCAAAGCAAAGGGGGTGGTGGGGCACCATCTACAACTTCTAGGGCAGCAGAAATCCTAGAACGCACTCTGCTGGTTGGCATAGGCTCCAGTGACCTTACTGCAACCAGGGTCTGGATTAAGCAGGTTAGAAAAATGGGATGATGAACTGCAGCAGGCTCAGCATATTTGTAAACTTGTCAAAAACTCTCCCTCAGCACTTCTGCTTCTTCAGACATCTGAGGCCAACTTGCATTTCTCCACCTGTTGTCAAACTTCTAGAGGTGCGCAGAGGGTTCATTCTCGCTGGCTGCACCACATCCTGCCACAGCACCTGTTTGGCACAAGATCATAACACCTAAACGTTATGAAAACTAAAGAACTTCTCATTGAACTCAGGAGAAACACCATTCTCCCACAAGAAACAATCATCCAAGACCAAACAGTGGAGGCTGTGGACAGTGTCACAAACATGTGAATGGGCGCCAGCCTCAGGGCTTATTAACTAGTAGTTCCACCCCAAGTCGAGGGTTGGCGCCGTCAGCTAATGCCTCTCCTTTTCTTTCACCCTCAGACCCACGCATCCTCTGCACACAGAGCCCTCACGTTACATCCTCCTTCTTGGACCCACCCCTTAATCCAGGGTTAACATAAATAGGACACTGCCACCAGAAGACCTGCATCCAAAAAGACGTTGCCTCACAGTTCTGACTGTTATTTTTGTCTTTTTTGCCAACTTTTTCAACAATTACAGAGTTTCCCCATCCAGTGACCCGAGTTTTGCCTTTTATTTTATAACAATTATAAATATCTGGGGACAGTCATAGACTCAAGAATTACTTTTAGTAAAATTTGAAAAGCAATCTGCCAAAAAGCAACAGCAGCACCTCTACAATTTAACACTTTCGATGCTTATTTTTTTTTTTTTTTGGTTTCATCAAATTCAGATTGTGAAAAACATAAAAGTAACAACATGGTTTTCAGCCGAACTCTTCTTGTCACTTTGTGACAGCTCAAAATCGCTATCTGAGAATCCTAGTCATCGACAATACACAACATATCTCTGGCAGAGGATTTCTTTTGACGAGAGCGGCTGCCAGCATTTGACGCCATGCTGTAATGGAAATGATTGGCGATTCATCTTCATCTCACGGTCTTTGCTGCCATCTTATGGAGAAAACTATATAATACATTATCAGAGATATTTCTTGCCATTTTAACCCAGCCACAGGGGATGCACAAGCAAGTGTGTTTCTTTGTGCCGGTCCCAAGTCCGGATAAATGGGGAGGGTTACTTCAGGACAGGCATCCGGTGTAAAATTTTGCCAAATCAATATGCGGACAACAATACAGGGTGCTGGCAGAAATTGGGCTACTGTTAGCCGAAGAAGGAGAAGAATAGGGGGGAGACGTGTCCGGAGGCAGGAGGAGAGGAGGAAAGTAAAGAGAGTGGAACTGAGGGTAGGAACTTTGAATGTTGGCAGTACGACTGGTAACGGGAGAGAGTTAGCAGATATGAATGAGAGAAGGAAGGCTGATATATTGTGCATGCAAGAAACTAAATGGAAAGGGAGTAAGGCCAGGTGGATCAGATTTGAATTCAAATTAATCTATCATGGTGTGGATGGGAGGAGAAATGGAGTAGGAGTTATTCTGAAGGAACAGTATGTCAAGAGTGTTTTGGAGGTGAAATGAGTGACAGACAGAGTAATGAACATGAAGCTGGAAATTGGAGGTGTGATGATGAATGTTGTTAGTGCATATGCACCGCAAGATGGGTGTACAATGGATGAGAAAGAAGGTTTTTGGAGTGAGTTGGATGAAATGGTGAACAGTGTACCCATGGGACAGAAAGTGGTGATTGGAGCGGATTTCAATGGATATGTTAGTGAAGGGAACAGTGGAGACGAGGAGGTGATGGCTAGGTATGGTGACAAGGAGAGGAATGAAGAAGGTCAGAGGATAGTGGATTTTGCCAAAAGGATGGACATGGCTGTGGTGAATACGTATTTTAAGAAGAGGGAGGAACATAGGGTTACATACAAGAGTGGAGGAAGATGCACACAGGTAGATTATATCCTATGCAGAAGAGTTGATCTGAAGGAGATTGAAGACTGCAAAGTGGTGGCAGGGGAAAGTGTAGTTAAGAAGCATAGGATGGTGGTCTGTAGGATGACGTTGGAGATCAAGAAGAGGAAGAGAGTGAGGGCAGAGCCAAGGATCAAATGGTGGAAGTTGAAAAAGGAAGACTGCAAGGTTGAGTTTAGGGAGGAGGTGAGACAGGCACTGGGTGGCAGTGAAGAGTTACCAGACAGCTGGGAAACTACAGCAGATGTAGTAAGGGTGACAGCAAGAAGGGTGCTTGGCGTGACATCTGGAAATAGGAAGGAGGAAAAGGAAACTGGTGGTGTAATGAGAAAATACAATAGAGTATACAGAGGACGAGGATGGCAAAGAAAAAGTCAGAGAGATGCAGAAAGTAGACAAGAGTACAAGGAGATAAGGCGCAAGGTGAAGAGAGAGGTGGCGAAGGCTAAAGAAAAGGCGTATGTTGAGTTGTATGACAGGTTGGACACTAAGGATGGAGAAAAGGACCTGAGGGCTACACAGTGGGACCAAGCTGGGAAAGATTTGCAGCAGGTTAGGGTGATAAAGGATAAAGATGGAAACATACTCACAAGAGAATGTATTAAGCAGATGGAAAGAGTACTTTGAGAGGCTGATGAATGAAGAGAACGAGAGAGAGAAGAGGTTGGATGATGTGGAGATAGTGAATCAGGAAGTGCAACAGATTAGCAAGGAGGAAGTAAGGACAGCTATGAAGAGGATGAAAAATGGAAAGGCCGTTGGTCCAGATGACATACCTATGGAAGCATGGAGGTGTTTAGAGATGGCAGTGGAGTTTTTAACCAGATTGTTTAATGGGATCTTGGAAAGTGAGAGGATGCCTGAGGAGTGGAGAAGAAGTGTACTGGTGCTGATATTTAAGAATAAGGGGGATGTGCAGGACTGCAGTAACTACAGGGGAATAAAATTGATGAGCCACAGCATGAAGTTATGGGAAAGAGTAGTGGAAGCTAGGTTAAGAAGTGAGGTGATGATTAGTGAGCAGCAGTATGGTTTCATGCCAAGAAAGAGCACCACAGATGCAATGTTTGCTCTGAGGATGTTGATGGAGAAGTTTAGAGAAGGCCAGAAGGAGTTGCATTGTGTCTTTGTGGACCTGGAGAAAGCATATGACAGGGTGCCTCGAGAGGAGCTGTGGTATTGTATGAGGAAGTCAGGAGTGGCAGAGAAGTACGTAAGAGTTGTACAGGATATGTAGGAGGGAATTGTGACCATGGTGAGGTCTGCGGTAGGAGTGATGGATGCATTCAAATTGGAGGTGGGATTACATCAGGGATAGGCTCTGAGCCCTTTCTTATTTGCAATGGTGATGGACAGGTTGACAGACGAGATTAGGCAGGAGTCCCAGTGGAATATGATGTTTGCTGATGACATTGTGATCTGTAGCGTTAGTAGGGAGCAGGTTGAGGAGACCCTGGATAGGTGGAGATATACTCTAGAAAGGAGAGAAATGAAGGTCATTAGGAACAAGACATAATACATATGTGTGAATGAGAGGGAGGTCAGTGGAATGGTGAGGATGCAGGGAGTAGAGTTGGCAAAGATGGATGAGTTTAAATACTTGGGATCAACAGTACAGAGTAATGGGGATTGTGGAAGAGAAGTGAAGAAGAGAGTGCAGGCAGGGTGAAATGGGTGGAGGAGAGTGTCAGGAGTAATTTGTGACAGAAGGGAATCAGCAAGAGTGAAAGGGAAGGTCTACAGGACGGTAGTGAGACCAGCTATGTTATATGGGTTGGAGATGGTGGCACTGACCAGAAAGAAGGAGACAGAGCTGGAGGTGGCAGAGTTAAACATGCTAAGATTTGCACTGGGTGTGACGAGGATGAACAGGATTAGAAATGAGTACATTAGAGGGTCAGCTGAAGTTGGACGGTTGGGAGACAAAGTCAGAGAGGCGAGATTGCATTGGTTTGGACATGTGCAGAGGAGAGATGCTGGATATACTGGGAGAAGGATGTTAACGATAGAGCTGCCAGGGAAGAGGAAAAGAGGAAGGCCTAAGTGAAGGTTTATGGATGTGGTGAGAGAGGACATGCAGGTGATGGAGAAACAGAACAAGATGCAGAGGACAGAAAGATATGGAAGAAGATGATCCGCTGTGGCGACCCCTAACGGGAGCAGCCAAAAGAAGAAGAAGAAGAAGATAGCCTTCAATTCTTCACAACCTGCCACGAAGGTGTTAAGGAAGCAGAGTCTTTTAAGTGAGTCTCCCACCTTTATGTCACTCTTTTATTAAGTCTGTCTTTACTAATGTTCTGCTCTCCTGGTTTGGAAATTTTAATGTCAGCAAAAAATAATAAATCAAATTGTAAAATGGAGCAAAAACAAAACCATCAATTTTCAACAGTCCAATCTCACAGAGCATTTTAATAAGCAAGTACTATGGAAAGTAGGAGACTCACTCACTGCATTCTCAGTTTTCATAGGTTTCAAGAATAAAAAGCAACTGGTTCAAATATTCTTTCATTCCAACTCCTATTAATCTTCTACATAAAGTTTAACTTTAATAAATAAATGTCTAAAGGTATAAATCATAGTATATACAATAAGCATTTGCATTAATCCTAAATGTTGGTTTAATGTTTATGTGTTTTCACCGTAAGTATTATGCTCGCTTCAATATTTTATTTATTTGTGTTAAGTTCATATTTGTGGGCTGTGTTCTTTGTGATGTATTTTTAATGTCATGTCTTGGCTTCTCTGTAAACCTTCTGACAAACCAAAACCAAAATTGAATGTAATGTCATTGACAGTGGTAAAGGCAGCACAGAATATCACAGACCCCCACCTGCCATGTCTTCTGGACATGTACAACACTCACTGACTCAGAAACAGGATCATTAAAGACAAAAAGAGTATTTTGTAAGCTATACATGATTTCTAGCAGGTGACGGAAAGTGGCTAAAAGAGCATACATGTCCACATAGTTTTACGTTGATTTGAGATTTGAAAAGGAGATAGTGGGCATACAGTATGCGTGTATTTTTTGCAATTTTGACTCTCTCTATTATATCAAAAAAGTTTTCCGTCGTGATCGTGTTATTCAACGTTGATCACTTCCATCCACACCGCTCACCCAATCATTACTCCTACTGTGCAAATCCTCTCTCCGTATCACCCTGTGACAGTCTCAGTGTTGCTAGTTCGCCCTTCAACACATCGATTATAATGGCAAGGCAGAAAAGCAAATTATCTAGTCAAGAACGTTGAATTTTAGATCATGATAGAAAAACAGTGGCAAGAGCTGATAATGAACAGCAAAAAAAAGAAAAGAAAAGAAAATGAACAAAAAAGGGCTGCATATAATAAAAATCAAGAAAAGAGAGAATTGTCCAATAAATGAGAAAGAGAAAAATACCCCAAACTACAGGTATATGGGAACAGAAATACAACAAAGCAACATTTAAAGAATGTAAGTTAGAGAATAACGTAATTCATAATATTCTTTTTGATGAGGTGTTAATGTAATGTAATTTTTTATTTACTTTTTGTTACATGTTATTTTTTACTATGTTTTATTATTCAATGGTATTTTAAATAAACACTTGTAGTGAAATAGTCAAGTAACTGATTTTCTATCTATAATAAATAAGGACCAAACCATTTTCTACCCGCACCCTGCATACTCTTCTATGTTCCACCTCTTTAAATACAATCGCTTTCCCTAATGGAGGGGTATCCTGGGATTGGTGAGTGAAACGAGCAGGGGGCAGAGACCCCTAGTCTAGTTAAAGAAAAAATGTATAAATGAGGCTCTAGGAGATTATAAGAGCAAAGATCTCTAAAAATAGTGAGATAGGCAAGGGTTGTGACCGCAAAGTCCAAGAATAATAGTGAGTGCCACGTTAAAGCTTAGGACTGAAACGAAAAGTCGTGAAAAACGAGGCCAAAATCAAATAAAAAAAAAAAATAAAAAACAAGGATTGTACTTGAAACTACTGAGAAACCACAAAGATGTTTTTCTATATCCACTGAGGGCCACCTTTGTGTTCTGATGCCTTCAAATGAACAGATCATGCGACCACCAGACGACACCACATAACAGCAAAATTATTACATTAAAAATATTAACGCTTTTTAAAATGAGAGACACCAAATAAATTAACAAAATCAAATTCTCCACAAAAAATTGCAAAAAGAAGTACATTACAATTTGTAAAAAATTGATAAAATAACCAAAAAACAAATAATAATAGACCATAATCATCACATAATGCAAATAAGTGTTTTATTGGACGGCGTACACCTGACTTATGCTTGATCGTCTCTAAAGTGTGTGAATGAGTGAGTGACTTATCTGTTCCAAGAATGCTTGCTTTGTTTAGCAATTTACTTGCAACCAGGCAGCTTGTCTTTGAGCTGGCATCCTGAATAGCAGAAGGCTGGAAGATGACATTGTGCTAAATTAGTTAATTAGCGGGCGGATGGTCATGGCAGACGTCCCGTAGTTTGCATGTTAGGTAGAAAAAGCTTTGTATTCTTTGAAATCTTTCCTTTCAAATTAAATACACAGGCTTTGTTCAAACCTCTGAAAAATTGTGCAGACTGTTTTTTGTTAAACTCCCTGCATTAGCCGTTAACTTTCTACCTTTTGCATTCTGTTCATTTTGGCTCATTGTGATGGGCCCAGTGTAACTAGTGATTCAAAGTGGTATAGCGTTCATGCACCATCGAATGGCTGTAATGATGAAATGTAACAAAAATTACACCAACTTATTTGGGATATATTGAAAACTCTTTCTGACTTCAAGGGCTGGTTAAATCTGGCTGCCAGGCTGGATTCAGCCCATTGGCCATAGGTTTTCTTGTAAGATGACGGAGTTTAAACTCTTTTTCTTTTCTTCTGTGACTATGGTCAAGAACCCCATGCCATTATTTCTTTTGGTCCAATAAAAAGACAGACAGACACAAATCCAAGACAGCTCTGCTTATTTCCTAGCAAATCTCAATTTCTTTTAGAACTTAGATAATATGGTGTTCTGCAGCCTTACAAGTTAGACAGGCAACATGCTTCAGTGCTGTGGAAGTCTTGAGTGTGGATGGATGGTAGGAGTTATCTAAGTTATATCAGAATGTGTTCTGTCACCATTAAACAATTTGTTTGATAAAAACAAAATATATAAAATTATATGTACTTGCAGTGAAAAATGTAATTCTTGTGGAAATTGAGTCCTAAAAATAAAAAGGAAATGAAGAGAATGTATTTGAAAATGTAAAGGCAGAAATTGCAATTTATCAATAATGCATGCATTCCTATTGTGCTGCCAATGTGCCATGTTCAGTTCACTGTTAATGAATGAGCAAATATATGTCACCTCCCAGCAGGACATGTCCAGCCCCTGCTGGGCTCCTAGCTATAAACAGGAATTCCACAAACCCAGTGATGGGCCACTCTTATTATGGACACGGTGAGGCGAACATCTCAACTGCCTACAGCCTCTAATTAACACTTACTAAATATTACTGAGGAGCAATCACGCAGCAGTGTCCTTGATTATGTACTGACCTGGGAAATGAACATCAAAATGTACTGTGAAGGAATGCCTGGTTGGTAAGTGTGCTGGGAGAAGAGGTACCAGTCAGGTGACAAAGAGCAGAGGAAAGTACCCAAAAAAAAGCTCCAAAAAGACAGAACAAAACTAACACAAGCAGGGAAAGATCAACTTGGCATTTCTGTAAAGAGGGCAAGGGCTTCCAGGGTGCAGTAGGCCTTTGGCATGTAAGTTGTCTGACAAGTGAAATTGTCAGGTACGCCAGTGCAAGAGACAGAAACGGAAGAGAGAATGAGACACAAGAGACCTGTCAGATGTTTAATCCTGATCCCATAACTAGAGAGGGAGACCACAGATGACCGGCCTTGGGCCTACAAGAGAAAGGAACTTAGGGTCTAAGTTGCCCATTTTAGGGCATAATCGGGCAGAACTGGTATAAGGCCTGTGCTCTCTCACTCATCTAGGAGGATGGCAGCACACGGACTCCAGGGGGAGATCCAAAATGGTGTCTTTGTAGGTACAGCAGTGATTGTAATAGGAAAAAATAGGAGCCAAAACTTAACCTATTTCTGATTTATCAGCTAACCAGAGATGGATGGATATTCTCCAGAAATCATG
Source organism: Polypterus senegalus (assembly GCF_016835505.1). NCBI lineage: Eukaryota > Metazoa > Chordata > Cladistia > Polypteriformes > Polypteridae > Polypterus > Polypterus senegalus. The sequence continues at coordinate 58,948,034 of NC_053160.1, forward strand.
GTTGTTATAACTGAAGACCTCTACAAGGAGAAGTCTTTAATTGTATTATTCAGGACATGCGAGATAATGACTGTCATAAATGGGTATTAATTAAGACTCAGGAGAAGGGGAGTTAAAAAGCTTAATATAAATATGGCTTGTCCAATGGACCAGTAAGGAGAAGGGAGAAGGAAAAGGAGAAGAAGAAACCAAAAGCAACCCAACCCCCGGGGAGAAACTTCAAATCTTTTGACATTCTTCGTAAGCTTTTTCTAAAGATTATATATCCAGACTTTGCTATCTACAGTATATTATTATCCTTTAATAAATATCATGTTGCTTTTAAATTTCCATAATTTGCCTTTTTATCTAGAGTGATTGAAATAATAAAGTAAATATCAAGAGCACCTGGAGCAGTTGGAAATTGCCATACACTCCAATCTGTGAAGTTTATCAGGCTAAGGAGGGGGGCTCCATCCAAAAGAAGGAACATTATGACAAAGTCAGTCATCATTGGTTGATAAATGGCCTATAGCCAAATATGTTGAGCCTTTGTATGTTTAAATATTTTCTGGTAGACCAATGAAGTATTTTGGTGTGAGATATATCTAAGATATCGTACGTTGTTTGTGCCAATTATAAGTAAGTGTCTTGAGGTGCTAGGAAGTGATGGGATGTGCATGTGTCATTCACACGGCACTTACGTGGTTAAAGTGCTAAGATTCTGAGGGGCTGTACAAAGGTTGTTCATATGGCACTTATGTGTTTAGGGTCTGTGTGTATATCTATGTGTGTGTCTGTTAATCTTAAGGCAAAAGTTGACCAATCTGGTAACAAACTTGAGAAAGTCAAGGGTAATACCACGATAATACAAATATGTGGGGCAAATGAAAAAAATGGTTGCCTATGTCCCTCACATTTCATGCTAGATAAAGGTGGATTTCCTCTCTTAAAAATTAATTTTCTTCCTTCTTGGTTGAAATATCAGTAGGCACTACCCTCAACTGAAGCAACACTAACAGGACCTTTGGAAATCAAATACAGTGACCACTGACTCATCATGTGGTTTCATTCTCATTATTTACACCTATACTTCATGTCCTTGTGTTTCTTGTCCAGATCGACCATTCTATCCAGTTTTCTGTGAGCCTTTCCTCAGTATACTTAGTGTATTGAGACATTTCTCAGAGTTGTGTTATAGATGGAAAATATTTCAAATTATACTCTGGATTTATTGACTGTATTTTGTGCTTTTTTGTTCTATTGGGATTTTTCAGCACATGGAATTCATTTCTGTAATTAGTTTAATGATTTAGTGTCATCTTCAGTTTCTTAAAATTATTTCATATCTTCATAAATATTAAATATGAAGGTCATAGTTGTGAACACCCTTTTTCAAGATTCTAGATATGAAATAACAAAAGGTTTTCACTATGGATTTGGTGTGTGATTAATTTAAAGGCTCACATTCTTTTTCGTGCCTCCTCATTCTGATTTCAGTATTGGTCTTAGTTACCATCTGAACATTTTTGACTTTGGTATCAGTCCACACTAATGATTTTGACTTTAATTCCAGCCTGTCTATCTTCTTGTCCTGCAGTTAATTCATTTGCCAAATTTCAGCTAGTCAGAACATGTGGGGCCTCTTCTTTGTTGTGCTGTACAGGAAGAAGTTCTGTATGGAGTCTACTTCAGATTGTAGATTATTACCATACATATTTTTATTACACTTAAATTATGTATATTATTATCCTTTGATTTCTTGAGTCTTTCAAAATATCCATAACAGATGAACTGAAAATAATTATGTAAAGCAGCAAAAATATTAGATGAGGTGCAGAGGTGAGTAGTAACGAGTTACATTTACTTCATTACATTTACTTTAAAAAAAATTGTACTTCTAAGAGCAGTTTTACTGCACCATACTTTTTACTTTTACTTGAGTACATTTGTGAAGAAGAAACGCTACTCTTTCTCTGCTACACTGGGCAACACTCGACTTGTTACTTTTTTCCATTTATACATTAAACTATATTTTTGTAAGAGAGAAGTTGCCAGTGGATTTACTGCAAGACTGGTTCACGGTTCACCAATTAGACGTAGCCATGCAGTCACATGACCACACACAAACTTCCTGTGTCTTGCCGCCTATGAGAGGCTTTTTAGTCATGTGGGGCTCCTGTTCACTGCTAAATGGTCACAGCTTCATTGCAAGAACTAGATCGTTGTTCCCCAAGCCTGCCTTTCATGTCTTTTCTCCTTTTCTTTGATTCCCCATACTTTTTTGTGCTGACCCGTATATATACACTCATGTCTCCGTGGACCTTAATCACACACCAAAAGGAGCAGGTGCGACTCGCTCCAACTACCTCATTAACTCCCCGCGGTCGTGCAATTGCACCCACAGAGAGTGACACAGCTTTATGGATTTGAAACTGGCCCTTTTTTTTTTTTTGAAGCCGCGGATCTGCTACGCCACAAAGTACATATACAGTATTATACTGTCAGTGTACAGGATATCTCATCACTGTAAGTAGTTTGCACTGTTCAGACATGTTACCTACTGTAGGTATCGGCTTTAAAAGCTTTGTTGTGAAAAACTGAGATTTGGAACTTTGTGTTATTTGTGCATCTTTATTTTGTAAAGATGCGATTTATTTTTACTCAATTTATTTTATTATTTGGAAATAGCAGAATTTGCACATTATTTTATATTTTTGTCTGTCTTATTACAACATTTCCTTCCATCCATTATCCAACCTGCTATATCCTAACTACAGGGTTACAGGGGTCTGCTGGAGCCAATCCCAGCCAACAGGGCAGGGCACCAGTCCACCGCAGGGTGCGCACACACACACACCAAGCACACATTAGGGACAATTTAGGATCGCCAATGCACCTAACCTGCATGTCTTTGGACTGTGGGAGGAAACCGGAGCAGACATGGGGAGAACATGCAAACTCCACGCAGGGAGGACCCAGGAGGCGAACCTGGGTCTCCTAACTGCGAGGCAGCAGTGCTACCCAGTGCGCCACCATGCCGCCCCTTATTACAACATTTCTAAAAAATAAATAATTTATTATGTTCAGTTACTCAGTACTTGAGTAGTCTTTTCACCAAGTACTTTTTTTACTCTTACTTGAGTAAGTTTTTGGCTACTCTACCCAACTCTAATGAGGTGTCACAATTCTAAGCAAACTGGCTCTTGTGAACGACTGTGGCTGTGTAAGCAAGGGAGTCCTGCGACGGGCTGGAGTCCTAAGCGAACAGGATGGGTTTCAGGTGTTTAGGACCCTAAACAGGACAAATGTAATGACAGATTCAATAGGTATAGTTTTATTTACTTTAAAACAACTCAGGTTTCCTAGGAAAAAAATCGTGTGTATGCTGCTTCTTACCAATTTGTTCCATATTCAGATCTAAAGTTAGCCTATCCTCAGTGATTTAATGCTAAACTTAATAGTCTTACCCTATTGTTATTACTGAGAGAGTTAGGAGGAGAACATCAAAAAGCTATAGCCATAGACTTGGTTTTAGAGAAATTTAGTTGTGAAAAGTAATGATTGCACCACTTTTGAAATTATCAACAGGACTGTCTTCCTTATCTTGTTAAAGACTCACAATGACAAAGGTTTTAAGGTATCAGATTTTTTGCAGAGTAAACAGGAGACAAAATAGAAAGAGGCAGCCCTCCTTGGTGTTCCAGCTAACAAAGTTAGAATCATAATACATATTACCAATCAGCTTCTCAAATGAAATTTTATACTGGATGTTTCTGCGTATTTGTGCTTCACATGTTCCTCAAAAGACACAAGATGCTGGTGTTCTGTTCAAGCAGTTTGTGAATGATGGTTTTAAGGTTGCTTGACTGTATTGTCTGTTGGTTGCAGTACACCATGCCTGCATCCTGATCCCACAGCAAATGCGCACATTATGCTCAGCACCAAACACAAACTGCATGTTAGTCAGCTAATATTTCGAAACCTGTCAGAGAAAGTACAGTATGTGATGAAGTAGTCATTGGAAAAACAGACGACATATCCAGCTGGCACCAGTAGTGATGTTCTATTTGCACACACAATAAAAACCATAAATTACACCATTTGATACTAGTTGGGTAATTAAGGTGCTGCAGGCTCAGTCTTTTATAGGAAGTTGTGTGAGATTGTGCTAAATGCAGCCTTGTATTTAATTAGGTAAAAACAGTTGTAGAAATTGACCCCAATACATGTAAAATGTGTGTGTGTCCACTGCAAAGCTAGTCAAAGGTAAGGCACAAATCTATGGGTATGGAAAAAAGAAAAGAAAGATGACTTTTTGAATAGTGCTGAATTTCCCTTCTTGGATGTAGAAACATTAATTTCTATGTTTCATATTCACTAGCATGAAGTGCACCTTCCTCATTAGCTTAGACAAACAGATTTAGGGGAAAATTGTTCCTACTATCTTGGACACTATTGCAATAGCTGCTAAATCTAGCAAAATTTTTAAAAGAGAATATGGACAGTGAATTAGTCCACTGGCTTCCCACCTGCTAGGACAGGAGTACTACAGCCACTGAGAGACTTGAGAAACTAGTTTTGTTCTTCCAGTATATAAAGCAGTACTCCATTGCTTATGATCCCGGCCATCTCATGTGCTAGGTGCTAGGCAAGTGGGTACATTAACTGCATTTTTTAAACCAGAATTCATGGTGTACACAGACCCACAACCTCAGTTGAGATCTTTGACCCCCAAGTTTCTTGCACCTGTACAAGACGAGCAATACATTTTCTTAGGTTGCAGGTTAGACGATGAAGTAAAAGGTACAGCTACAGGTCAGCCCAAAGATATTTTTTTAGAAAACACAACTGCAGTAAAAAGAAGCTTATGCTGTATTGCAGAGTTAAATGGAACAAGTAATGTGAAATCTCATGTGAACAGTCTACAGACAAGTATTTTTATTCGAAATCTCCTGGCAGCTGTCTGAAATGCCAGAGGCCTGATACTAAAATCTGTGAGCCCAAAGATAATGTACTTTGAATTACAACAAGATTTACTGGTTTACTGGGAGCAACCTGTATGTGCCAGTTTAATCTGATTTTACTCAAAAGTACATGTCAAGATCTTTTTGTTATGTAATTTTTTTTTTATATTTAAAATGTAACCCTATCATTCTAGTTGCTATTTACTCTACTAGCTACATTTTTAATATGATTTACTTTTTCTGACATTTTCATTTAATTTGCAATTGTTAAGCCCTAATCACAATTTAAAAACAAGCATAACAATTGCACTGAAATCAACTATTAGCTATATTCCTTCAGTCAGCAAATATTACATTGCAATCAAATATATAAATGACCACCCCCCCCCATCCACAATTTAAATATTAAATTGTTGTTAAAAAAATAATAATGACCAACTCGCTATACACAAAGTGTTACTAATTGTTACAAAACTGTTAAGTGATGCAACACAAAATAAAAATCTGTAATTCAAATGCATAAACCCCAATGTGCCTTTTTTGGTTGTCGTCATCATATCCACTGTAACTTCTTGCAAAACTACACAATTAAGCACTGCTGGGATAAAATGGAAGCTCTTGTAGTGCTTAGCTGATAAAGTGGTTTAGGTCCACTATCTTTTATTAAAGTCCTTGTAGGAATTCTTGTAACTGGTTGACGATTTCTGTGTCCACTGTCTCCATTAGTGATTGAAAGTTCTGGTCTCCAATCAGTTGTTTTTGAGCTTTAAGTTTCTCATAAGCAAACTGCTGTAATGAAACACTATGCACTGGGTCCTTAAGTGCAAGCTGCAAAGGGAAATTAAGAAGGATATATTATTATTAATACTACTCCTAGACACATTTTCAATAAAAATAAGAATAAACAGGAAAAAAACAGTTCAAATGAGGTAACACCAATAGTTCAAAAACTGCAGCTTATTTTTGACATTAATACAGCTACAGATGGGCCTCTTTTGAAATTAATTGCACACTACATACCTTAGATGCAACACATATTTTGTTATACCCTTTATACATTTTTGGGAAGATCACGTTTTGAAAGGATATGTGCAGTTTGCACATATATTAAAAAATGGATTAACAAGTTATATGATTTTTAAGATGCTACAAGTAACTTGTCAGGTGCTGAGAGCATCATGAAAATGTTTAAAAAGCATTTAAAATGGAAAATAACAATATGGTGGTTGTTTTTCTTTCAAACATGGCAAAATTGTAGCACATGAAAACTGCTTACTCTGTCTTCCCTTTGAAACGTGTCTCCATTCTCAGGAGTCTCCCAGTAGATCCCGGAAGTAATTAGAGAAAGCACAACATTTCAATGACCTTTATAAGAGCTAAGGATATCTTTTGACGCATATGTTCGACACAATATGTTATCTCAGTAACTATAAGGAATGGAAACGGTATGATATAGCTGTCAATAGTCTGAGATATACCAAGTCAGAATTTACAAAATCTAAGCAATGTTACGCAAACAGCTTATTAATATATACCAGTCAGGTTCAGGCAGAACAAATCATTAAGCCTTTAGGAAATTAGATCATTCATAAAAGAACTGTAAAGTCCACATACAATTACAGTGCTTTCTTATATACAATAATCCATTGCTGATCACAGATGTATTTTTCCACTTCTGTATACTAATTTTTCCAACTTATAAATAAAATGCACCCATGTTCTTAAGTCAAAATTAGGAAGTAGCTACTTACTTGTATAGTCAAAATAATTACACAATTATGTAACAAATGCATTTTCTACTAGGCAGGAGATACAAAACTTTGTTGCATCAAATTTCAAGATACAAAATACTGTAATAGGAAATGTGGCCTTATATTGTGTGTCTCATGCATGACAGTACCATGGCAAAATGACTGTTGTAAAAAGCAGGGAATTAAAAAAAAAATGTAAGTGAAAAAACTAGTACCAAGGTATAATAACCCAAACTGACTATACTTTGGCAGAACGTTTACCCATTGTCTGTATAATGAAGTTGAAAATTATTGGTGCACAAAATGGACATCACTGTAAGTGAATGTGGGATGGGGCTGCAGGTTATGTGTTTTGTACACATGCTTAATTTAGTGAGTCACATCCAAGAAGTACAAACTTGTTTTCAAATTAAACTCTATTGGGACCATCAAAGTACAAATCTACCATCATAGTGGAAAGTTCTAATGACATACTCAAGCACTAATGTAGCAAGTTGCAGTTACTGTACCATTCATGAGCTGTGGATGTGAGAATGAGTACTCAAGACATGGAAACACCTTTTCCCAATTCAGAAATATGAGCATATTGTACCTAGGAGAACCTATATAGCAGTGGATCTTGAATTGCTCTAAACAGCTGTCCTCTAGCAGTGTACAGCGAGAAAACAGCCAAATTTTCAATGCTTGATTTTCTGGTTAAATCAAATGCCTATCGCTGCTATATCTGTATGTGAGTGTTTTCAACTATGGGGCATAAACTATTATCTTATTGTATCTTATTATCGTGGAGAGATACATACACTAAATATACAGTACAGTACATTGCTTTTGTGAAAACTTCATAGCTCTGGAATACTGTATTGTGAAGCCCGAATCACAATACTAATTGTATCATAAGATAAATATATGGTCTACCTAACTGGAGCAATAAAGGGTCATTTCTTAAGGATGGGTCTGGATCGCGTGTCTGTCTAGGGGGTTGCCTACCAGGATCCCGAGCTATTTCACTGTGTGGTGGGTGCAGCAACATATTGTACCAGTGCATGCTCCCTTACCTGACCTGACCTGACTAGTGCCTATTTTCTGTATTTTGTTCTGTATGTTTGTTTCGTTCGGGGTATGATGTTAATCTGCATCCTGCCCTGCAAGAAGCTCCTCCAAATTACAGGGAAAACTTGGAATTTGGTGGCAGGATTGGCGCTCTAGCCATTGTAAAATAAAATAAAAAAAAACTCACATTGTTCCAGTTTGGTGCTGAGGGGTCACCTGCTGCACTCGGGTCTCAATACAGGTGTTCTTTGTGTGGTGGGTGCAGCGACGCAATCAGCGCATGCTCCCAACCTCTCTCTCGCTTCGTTTAAAGAGTGTTATTTTTCCCTGGACAAAAGCCACAACTAACCCTTACAAAGTGAATTTACTTTGTTATTTTACAGTGTGCTACCCAGATGCACAACCTAAAGACTGCAACAGAAAAGCGTTGTGAATTTAAGATCGCTATTATTTTAATTGAAATGAATGTTTTGAGAAAAAATGGAAAAAACAACAACATATAAAATTATTTGACATACCCTCAGCCAGTGTACACCTAACTGATTCTGAAATATTTTCAAACAAGTGTACCGTGAGTGGGGCTAAATTTATACTTTAAGTTATTTGTACTCTATTCATATGTCAGAAAAGCTAATAAGTGCATTTTATTTAATGCTTTTTTTAATAAAAATTTGAAATTTTTAGCTTTATTTTTTTAATGTAGTCTTTGACCATTTCATGTCCACATGCTCTGAACTGCTATGAACTAGTGTAACAGGATCAGGAAATAAATCAATATTTCTCCTATATCCTAACCACTGTCCTTTAAAAATCAGCTCTGGGTTTTCACACACTGCTGACTACATTGCCACTAATGGATGAGCAGCCTTGATCATACTATTCTTAAACCTACCTCTTTAAATCCAGGGTAGTGGGTGTATGTAGCCTGTTCCAGCAGCACTGGGCATAAGGCAAGACACAGTGTTTAATGATTCCAAAATTATTTTAAAAAACATTTTCTGTAATGGGGATCCGTAAGATAACACTAAACCATCTTTTATGTCAGACTGATCCAGAAATATATTGCACTATGAAAGCCTTCATACCCTTATATATTTTTAGCCTACAAGATGAAATTAAAATGTATTTTAAGTAGGACTCTTACTTAAAATACATTGAAATGTATTGTAATAGACTGAAATGAAGACACTGAATCCAGTACAATGTATAGTAAAATACATTTAATAAATGCAGATTTTAAGTAAAAATAATTTCAATAAATGTCATTTGATGTATAATGGTTTGTTGAATCAGGAAATGTTTGCACAGTAGCAGGCCAAACTTACTTACTTACACATGATATCCGATATGGTGTTCCAGAAGGCTCTATCCTGGGTCCGCTGCTTTTCTCAATCTATATGCTTCCGTTAGGTCAGATTATCTCAGGTTACAACGTTACCACAGCTATGCTGATGACACACAGCTGTACTTATCAATAGCACCTGATGACTCCGACTCTTTCGATTCACTAACACAATGTCTTACTAATACAATGTATTTCTGAATGGATGAATAGTAGTTTTCTCAAACTAAATAAAGAGAAAACTGAAATTTTAGTAATTGGCAATAATGGATTCAATGAGGTTATCAGAAATAAACTTGATGCATTAGGATTAAAAGTTAAGACGGAAGTAAAAAACTTAGGGGTAACCGTTGACTGTAATCTGAATTTTAAATCGCATATTCATCAGACCTCTAGGACAGCATTTTTTTCACTTAAGAAACATAGCAAAAGTTAGACCTCTTATATCATTGAAAGATGCTGAGAAATTAATTCACGCTTTTGTTTTTAGTAGACTAGATTACTGTAACGCACTCCTCTCAGGACTACCCAAAAAAGACATAAATCACTTGCAACAAGTGCAGAATGTAGCTGCTAGAATCCTAACTAGGAAAAGAAAATCCGAACACATTTCTCCAGTTTTGATGTCACTACACTGGTTGCCAGTGTCATTCAGGATTGACTTTAAAATACTGCTTATGGTTTATAAAGCCTTTTCTATTCTTCATTTTGTAAAGCACTTTGAGTTACATTTTTTTGTATGAAAATGTGCTATATAAATAAATGTTGATTGATTGATTGATTACTTCAGATAAACTTTAAAACTGATTATAAAAAGAAAATACAAGCATGGCATTGGCAAAGTAATTAAATACATCAAATTTCCTTAAAAATATCAAGGTAACTGGAGAGATTAGTCTCAGTGACAGGAATTTGCTAGTGACCATCTTAATCATTCATAAAGCCACACATATTACAAGTGATTAAGATGACATCCCTTTACTTAAATTACATGAGAACAACTTGTTCAGCATATTATAATATGAATTCATACATTCATGCCGCTTAGAAGAATTTAAAATTTTAAAAGCTTCATTACCTGCTTAATTAAGCATTAAAAATTATATATCTATCTATATCTATATCTATATATATATCTATCTATATCTATATCTATATCTATATCTATATCTATATCTATATCTATATCTATATCTATATATATATATATATAGAGAGAGAGAGAGAGAGAGAGAGAGAGAGAGAGAGAGAGAGATAGATAGATAGATAGATAGATAGATAGATAGATAGATAGATAGATATTGTGGTGCCCGGCCGGGACACCCAGGAGGAACAGGGCGCGTCAGCGTCGGAGGGGTTGCCGAAGCGAGATGTCCCAGGGTGCTGTGTTGGACCCTGGAGACACAGTAGGACCCTCTCTGGGGACGTGCTGCCCTTTCGGTGAGTGTCGCTCGGACCCGCGTGTCTTCGCTAGCGGTGGGGCACTGTGGTCCCCGGCCAAAACGCCCAGGAGGATCGGAGGAGGACTTGTGCCTCCTCCAGACCGAGAGGGGGCGTCCGTCCTGGTTATGCTGGGGGGCCTCGGGTTAAGGGCTTGGAAGCCCAGCCCTGTAGGGACCCGTGGCCACCGGCAGGCGGCGCCCTGGTGCCTGGATATCCCGAGAGCCCAGCACTTCCGCCACACCAGGAAGTGCTGGGGAAGACTTACGAGGACACCCGGAGAGCTGCCGGGAGGACAGCAGGCACTTCCGCCACGCTGGGGCGTGGCCAAGGGAAGAATGCTGGGAACACCTGGTGCTCATCCAGGAATCATATATAAGGGGCCCCCTCCCTTCAGTGAGCAGTGGATGTCGGGTGGAAGTGGACAGAGCTGGAGAGAGGACTGGAGGCAGCCAGGAAAGAAAGGCACAGAGACTGTGAGCCCTGGACTTTGGGGAATCGGTGCAAGAGGCACTGGGGTTTTGTGAGCACGGTAATATTGTAGATAGTAGTGTAAATAAACAGTGTGTGGTGATGAACAACATGTCTATCTGTCTGTGTCCGGGCCAGCGTTCACAGTGGCGTAGTCGACAGGAAGCTCCGTCTGGTGCAAGACGGGGACCTGTTACAAAAAAACATATCTCTGTGGACGGCCCGGCGCAGCAGCGGAGCCCACACACTGGCTGCGGGAGCGGTCAACCCCAGAGACCGCCGCCGGACCGCAGAATGGCCATCCCTGGGTGCGGAGGAGGAATAACGGGCGTTGCCAGAGCACAGCGGGCTCCGAGGGTCGTGCTGTCAGGAAGACGGCCAGACCGGCGTTGCGACCCAGAAGGCCACACGGAGGCAGGGGCCTCGGCATGACGGGATCCGGGAGGTAAGCGCCCTGCCCTGTAGTAATCGGCCCTTCGGGGTCGTACTTACCCTTTTACCACCAGGGAGGGACGATCCGGATCCGCATCCGTGGCAGGAGCACGCCGGGTCACGGGCTGTCGGCAGCGCGACGCTGGCAGCAGAGGAGGCTGCGAAATCAGAGCCGTTGCGGCTCGGAGAATCGCCACAGCTGCGGAGCTGCGAGGAGGCACGTCACCGCACCCAGAGCAGGGGAGACAAGATGGCCGCGGGCCGGATGTCCCGTCCGCTGACAGGCACGGGATTGGTTGGTGTGTCTTGTGTGCCCGCCAATGATTGGATGGAGGCGGGACCAAGGAATGCCAGTCTCGTGCCTAGGAGAGACCCGATTGGGCCAAAAGGAGTGGCCCACAGGAGGCAGGCGACGAGTGGTGCTGATGGACAGGTAAGCCCACCGGCGTCTGTCTCACTGTTTCCGCCAGCGGCTCAGCTCGAGCCGGAGGAGTCCCTTCGGCCCGCCGAGCCGCCTTTATTGCAGGTGCTGGGTGATCTCGTTATCCGCTTGGAGCAGCTGAGGGGGAAGGCGGTCGCGTCGGGAGAGACGCCGCGTGTGACGGAGGATCGGCGCGACGCTGGAGCCTTTGGCAAGCGGGACACCACGGGGAAGGTAGGTTGTATCGTCCCCGTAAAGCATAAAGGGGGATCTGCCGAACACGGCCGCGACTTTTTTAAGGAGGACCGGCTTCAAGTAAGCAATCCCCCCACAGTGGACACGGCGGTGCAAACGGCCGCCGAGGCGAAGAGAGCTAACACGCAGGGGCTGGCAGGACGGGGGCTGATGAGTGCTCTGGGTCCTGGCGCCCTGCACTCCAAGCCCGCGGCCGTCTCCTGTCGCTCTGCCGGGACGCAGACGGGGCTGGGTTTGGGCCGTCACCACGCTCAGACCCAGACCGTCAAGGCGTCCAAGATGAGAAGGAGGAACCGAGGGGCGAATGCCGGTTCCTCCGATAGGAAGGGACGCGGTGCTGGGTGCGTGCGTCCGGTGAAGGGCCGTCCTCTGCGGAGGCAGAGGGGATCCCCTGAGTGGCTGGGCGAGCCGCCTGCGAGAGCGATCCCACGGACAACAGAAGGACGGGCATGGGACCTACGGCGGAGGAGTAAGCCAGGCAAGTCGTGGGCTGTCGATAGGGGGTAGTGTCCAGGCAGTGCTTCTGGCCCTCCTTTTCCTTGTTTTACAGGTTCGAGGCCCCGACGCCATTTGGAACCTGCCCGCCTGGAACAGGTCGCTCCGCTGAAGGGCTCCGTGCCAGGAGGCCGATGAGGCGAGAGTGGCACAGAACGGAGGGGCGCGTCAGCGTCGGAGGGGTTGCCGAAGCGAGATGTCCCAGGGTGCTGTGTTGGACCCTGGGGACACAGTAGGACCCTCTCTGGGGACGTGCTGCCCTTTCGGGGAGTGTCGCTCGGACCCGCGTGTCTTCGCTAGCGGTGGGGCACTGTGGTCCCTGGCCAGGACGCCCAGGAGGTTCGGAGGAGGGCTTGTGCCTACTCCAGACCGAGAGGGGGCGTCCGTCCTGGTTATGCTGGGGGCCTCGGGTTAAGGGCTTGGAAGCCCAGCCCTGTAGGGACCCGTGGCCACCGCCAGGCGGCGCCCCGGAGCCTGAATATCCCGTGTGGGGCCCAGCACTTCTGCCACACCAGGAAGTACTGGGGGGAAGACTTTGGAGGACACCCGGAGAGCTGCCGGGAGGACAGCCGGCACTTCCGCCACGCTAGGGCGTGGCCAAGGGAAGAATGCCAGGAACACCTGGTGCTCGTCCGGGAATCATATATAAGGGGCCACCTCCCTTCAGTGAGCAGTGGATGTCGGGTGGAAGTGGATAGAGCTGGAGAGAGGACTGGAGGCGGCCAGGAAAGAAAGGCACAGAGACTGTGAGCCCTGGACTTTGGGGAATCGGTGCAAGAGGCACTGGGGTTTTGTGAGCACGGTAATATTGTTGATAGTAGTGTAAATAAACAGTGTGTGGTGATGAACAACATGTCTGTCTGTCTGTGTCCGGGCCAGCGTTCACAATATATATATATATATATATATATATATATATATATATATATATATATATAGAGAGAGAGAGAGATGCCTAACACTAGGAAACAATATGGATTTAGAGATTAATTATCACTTAGTCAATGTGTACCAAGGTAAGGGATGGACTGTAGAATTCCATTATGGCAGGATGTCTCTTGAAGGTGACCCAAGGCCTGGCCAACTTTCGACATTGAGAAAAGAGGAAAATGTGACCACCACAGAGCAAACTGTACTGAAGAAATGAGAAGTAAAGGTGCACGAGATTGCAGAAACTACTGGGATTTTTCATGTACCTGTTGAATTAATTTTTCTTGAACAATTAAACAGGAGATTGATCTGTGCACTGGGCACTTGGTCCGAGACTAAGTATGAAGCAAGTTTAGTATGAAAATGAAGCACTACAACATCTAAAGTTCTAAACTGAAACTCAAGTTAATGAATTCAGGCTGGTTGAGCTATAAGATGAATTTCTGAACTGGGAATGAAACTGGTACATTTTAATATGACCCAAAGTCCGAAAAACAATTGAAACATTGGAAGTGGTGAGTCATCAACTCCAAAGAAATTCAAGATTGAAGCCAGTGTTGGCACAATCATGTCTATAACTATTTTTTAATAACACCCAGGATGTAGTCCATACTGCTTAAATGTCTTAAAGGCCCACATAATCAGTCAACCATCCATATTAGGCTAGTTTTCTCCATCAAATGCAGCAGTCATCTAAAGCAACTCTATGAGGATGTTTCCGGGCAATCCTTTTTCTGTCACATCCACCCTATTCTCCAGGCCAGTCACAAGGGACTATTATCTGTTTCATAACCTGAGGGGCTTGTTCCAAGAGATACACTATGCCAGTAGTAAACACACCAAGTCAACTAAAAAAAGACTAGATGTACCAATCAGGCAATACATCTGGGGAAGGTTTATATTTTCTAATCTACTGTTGAAGAATTAAAAAAATAACCCCAAAGAAATTCCCACTTTACTCCAAAAAAGATGAACAGGGTACCAAAGCAAATTTAGCATAAAGGCATTTTTATTTTCTCTAGAAAATGCTTAAGAAAAACTACAATGGGCCCCACTAGCCAGATATGCACAATTTATGAGATGTGCTATGATATACAGCTCCTCCATAAGCCCTGGCTAAAGTGGTGCAGGTAAAGTGCAGTCTGCTTAATTTCCAATTCTCTTTATCACTATCACTTAAAATTAATGTTAACTAAAATTTCAATAAATTACCTACAATGAATATATGAATAGGTTTACCTTAGACTTTGCAAAAGATTTTCATAAGTGATATTTTAGTGTCAACAACAAGACAAACAATAGTTCACATACTATGAACTCACTTCATCTTTTAACAGAAAATATACATGGTTGTGCAATAGGTTTAATTAAAACGTTTTCAAACTCCAAATAAATGGTGCAATCTGATTTTCTGTAACAGTTACACAGTCACCAGTAAACTTTTCTTAAGCAGAAAAAAAACTCAACATACTTATGTGTAATAAGTGCAGATTATGTATTAGTATATTTACAAAAGAATAATGATGTACCATATGTTAGATGGCGCCTCAGCACACTGTTATTAATGGATGTACCAGAATTAATCAATATCCTCAAAATGAAGCATAAAACTACATATAATAATAGCACCCTAGCTGGCAGCAGTCTAGTATAACCTAAGTTGGAGTACTTGTGTAAAAAAAGGTTTAATAAATATGGCAAGTTAAAATGCATTGACAGCAAGTATAACTTTCTCATGTCTTATAAGATCCTAAATGTTGCTGATGTACACTAAACCATTCTTTATCTAAACTATTTTTTTAGAGAAAAAGACTGCTGAAATGAATATGCTTCTTTTAAAAGTAGAATACTATAGAATGAATAACACACTTTCAGAAGTTTAGATTCTTTATTTCATTTGATGTTAAGAAATAGAAAACAGTAAAAAATACAAACAAACAAAAAAAATACATTTACACTTGAACCACTAAGCACTATTCTCATGTAATATGCTTCATTTTTGCTTTTTTCAAAGGTGCAAGGTGGTAAACAGTACTGGCTGCTTGTTTGTAATATTAATCTTGATTTATCACCATTGATCAACTAGTTGATACATTGAGTAGAATACTGCACTGCATCTTCTTAAGAATGCAAGGCTAGAACTGTATCGAATTTGTAACTAGACTGTTCCAGGCCTTTCCTGAGGTGCTTTGTCACACTATAGATACACTTGAAGTCATTCTACTGAATTATTTGTGAATTAAAATTAAATTGGTTCAAGGTAAAGGAAAACATTATACATTTTTGTACGAAACTCAAAAAATGTAGTATTTTTCAGTAGCTGGATAAATAATTACTGTGCGATTGGAACAGACATATTGATTGCAAAACCACAACATGGCAGAATTATTTCTCACCTATTGAGTCCAGTGTTTATCTGCTTCAATTAAGCAATGACCCTTTACTGCCAAAGTAGTGAAATAGTTTTTTTGAAAGCTTCCTAATTGTGGCACTTGTGCAAACTCTGAACAGAAGATAAAACTAATGCCTTCACATAAGCATACAAGTCAGCTGACTAAAATAAACAGAAGTACAACATGTCTTTTATCGGTAAGCCGCCAAACTAAATAATAAGCAAACAAAAGTTTTTCAGTATTTTGAAATCTTCTTACTACAGTATAATTTTGCTTTCATACTGCATGCAATCTGTTTTGTTAAAGCTTGTAGGATTCGGAGACATTACATTTTTTGCTTTACCAATATAGTTTATGGTACAGTTTTTAAAATAAATGAAAAAAGGTATTCATATTTAAAAAAAAATCTAATATTAGATAAAACCACAAGTAGTAAATAAGTAACACAAAAGGTATTTATTAAAATAGTTATGCAATTCCTTGTTTACTCATTATTTTTCATTCTGCAGACAGGAAAAGTAATTGTGACCTTGGATTCAGTTACTGTTACATTGATATTTGCATTAAGTGTTAACATTATCTTCCTGTTGTTCATCAGTGTGTGTATAGATTTTTACTTTTATTTTGCAATATGCCAAAAAATTAAATTCTGTGTATTAAAATATGAGATTTACAAGTATTTACCAATTGTTTACAGAGTATGTTTCTTGTTTCACATCATGGATGTCAAAAAAACACAAAATAAAGTATCTATTATCACTGAGTTTTTTACAACCACAGAACAATAAGTTGGAGATTTATTGTCACCTAGTCAAAATATACTAGGATCAGTCCCCTTCATATGCAACAGACAAGAGATGCCCTGCAGATTCTGGTGGGAAATCTTTTAAACATGACACAGGTCAATGATGACGACAACAAAAGGAAATGACAAACCATATACTGAATTTTAGTGGTGAATTGAAGAGTGACAATGCATGATATAGCAGACACTATGAGGATTAGTTATTAGTTATCTGAATCTATTACAGATGAACAATGAAAAAGTAGCAGTTTGTGCAGGCGGTGTGCTCAGAATGTTGACTCTTGAAAGGCACCATCTTCTAATCAAATATTACAAGGAGAACCTTGAGCTAATAAATTCAGACTGGAAGTAATTTAGGAAGAGATTTTATAAAAAAGAATGAAAATGAAATCTATTACTGAGAAACTAAACAATTCTGAACAGTGGCAGTATGGTGATTTTCTAACTCTAAAGAAATACAAGGTTCAACTCAGTGCTGGAAAGATCATGTGCACATTTTTTATAAAATAATTTTGAGATTGTAGTCCACATTGATTTACATGCCTCAAAAGATCCACATAACCAATTTTTATTATGTTGATTGGTTTGGTATTTGCAGAAGTCAATGAGAGAAAAGCAAGGAGAAAAAGGTAAATTTCTGCTTCACAAAAATGCTATCATTGACAATTCATGGGTGGAAAAGACTGTTCCACAACAGAGTGCATTCAACATACTTTTCTGTGGTGTTACCAGTGTTTGTCTTAAAAGGAATGTGTTTCTCCTCACATTTTTATATTCCCTTTAAAGTAAATTGAATATATTTTAGAATGTTACATATTAGTTGTTTATGGATTTCATAAACAACATTTTACCGAAAGCAAAAAGTAAATTAATAAGACTTTTTCCTGAACAGCTCTAATGGCAGTCCTTTGTTCATATACTAGTTTGAACATTATTGAAAAATTATTAAAAACTGGATAGCTATAGCTAACTTGTAACTGACCTCTGCTCAACAAAGAGCAAAGTTTCTAATGCATGTATACTGTAAAACAAAATTTACCACTTTTACATCCTAGGTATCAAACTAAGAATATTACTTTATAAGTTACTTAATTATTAATGTATGAAAAACAAAATAAACATTTTTGTTCTGTGCAAGTTAAAGTTGATCATTCAATTTTATGTTACTTTTTCCAATATATTTTACTAAATATTTACATTCTTTCATTATATATAACTATCTTCTTTAATTTACATTACATTAATGTATTATTTATACAGTGTATCTACGTTCATTTATTTTTTCACCATTTGTGGACAGAACAGATGGCTAAATCAAACCAATTCCAATATATGCAGTCTACTGGAGCATATAAAAATATAAAAGTATTAGCTTAGCAAATGATAAGACTATAATTAAATATGCCTATTACTTCCTGACTAGATACTCTAGGATCAAATCTTGATGCTGAAAATAGAATAAGTGTCTAGTGATACAAAACAGCACTTCATTCTCTTCTAAATAGGCATTACTTTAATTTTCACTGTGACAGACACGTAGTTGTCACAAATTTATATTTGCTTCCCACAATGTGCAACATAAAATGACATAAAAAGCAATAAACACATACATAAAAAAAATTGAAGGTTAATTATGTCTTGCCACCTCATGGATTCAAGATTCTAGGTTTGGATCCCACACCTGATTGTTGTCTGTGTAGATTGTACATGTTCACCTTATGTTTCTGTGGGACTTCCTACCACACCTCCAAAGACATTCTGCTCAAATTTGCCCCATTTGAGTGTGGGTGTGTGCATAAATGGTCTCTGTAATGGACTGGATGGAGTCCACCATGAGACTGTTTCCTGTCATGTGCCCTTATGATGCCAGAATATACTCTGGCCTTTTGCATCCTTGCACTAAACTAACCAGGTTTGAGAATGTTATGTTAGGCACAGATTGTTCTAGAACTACAGTGCCACTAGCACTTCTAAGTAAAAGACAGGAATGGGAGGGGTCAAGAGGGCCAATCCTGAAGACATTCCTCTTTTCTTCCTGATTCTGCAAACTCTGGTCTCTTGGCTTCTTGCTCTCTTATAAATGCTTTTCTATCATTGTCACCTTCTGTTTTTTTGCCTCTCCTTATAACATCTTCTTTGCCATCTTTGCATTAGTATTCCACTACCATGTTTCCTTGTGTCTTGACAGTCCCCTTGTCCATCAGACATTTTTCATTGCTTATTTTTCAATCAAACCAACCATTAAAGTTTAATATACATTTCTCATTCTCTCTCTTTTTATTCAACATATACAGTCATATAAAAATGTTTGGGAACCTCTCTTAATTCTTTGGATTTTTGTTCATCATTGGCTGAGCTTTCAAAGTAGCAACGTCCTTTTAATATATGACATGCCTTATGGAAACAGGAGTATTTCAGCAGTGACATTAAGTTTATCGGATTAACAGAAAATATGCAATATGCATCATAAAAAAAATTAGACAGCTGCATAAATAACCCCGACAGAGATATTACATCAATACTTAGTTGAGCCTCCTTTTGCAAATATAACAGCTTCTAGACGCCTCCTATAGCCTTTGATGAGTGTCTGAATTCTGGATGGTGGTATTTTTGACCATTCTTCTATACAAAATCTCTCCAGTTCAGTTAAATTTGATGGCTGTCGAGCATGGACAGCCTGCTTCAAATCATCCCATGGATTTTCGATGATATTCAAGTCAGGGGACTGTGACGGCCATTCCAGAACATTGTACTTCTCCATCTACATGAATGCCTTTGTAGATTTCAAACTGTGTTTTGTGTCATTGTCTTGTTGGAATACCTAACCCCTGCATAACTTCAACTTTGTGACTGATGCTTGAACATTATCCTGAAGAATTTGTTGATATTGGGTTGAATTCATCCGACCCTCGACTTTAACAAGGGTCCCAGTCCCTGAACTAGCCCCACAGCATGATGGAACCTCCGCCAAATTTGACAGTAGGTAGCAGGTGTTTTTCTTGGAATGTGGTGTTCTTCTTCCACCATGCAAAGCGCTTTTTGTTATGACCAAATAACTCAATTTTTGTTCCAAAATGAATCTGGCTTGTCTAAATGAACATTAGCATACAACGAGCGACTCTGTTTGTAGTGTGAGTGCAGAAAGGGCTTCTTTCTCATCACCCTGCCATACAGATGTTCTTTGTGCAAATTGCGCTGAATTGTAAAAAGGTGTACAGATATATCATAAAAGCAAGATGTTCTTGCAGGTCTTTGGAGGTGATCTGTGGGTTTTCTGTAACCATTCTCAAAATCCTGTGCATATGCCGCTCGTGTATTTTTCTTGGCCTGCCAGACCTGGGTTTAACAACAACTGTGCCTGTGGTCTTCCATTTCCTAATTACATTCCTTATAGTTGAAACTGAAAGTTCAAACCTCTGAGATAGCTTTTTGTAGCCTTCCCTTAAACCATGATACTGAACAATCTTTGTTTTCAGATCTTTTGAGAGTTGCTTTGAGGATCCCATGCTGTCACTCTTTAGAGGAGAGTCAAAGGGAAGCACAACTTGTAATTGACCACCTTAAATACCTTTTCTCATGATTGGACACACCTGTCTATGAAGTTCAAAGCTTAATGAGCTAATCCAACCAATTTGGTGTTGCAAGTAATCAGTATTGAGCAGTTACATGCATTTAAATCAGCAAAATTACAAGGGTACCCAAATTTTTACACAGCCAGTTTTTCACATTTGATTTAATTTCATACAACTAAATACTGTTTCACTAAAAAACCTTGTTCAGAAAATAACCCAGTACTCAGATGCTCCTAGGAAATGAAAGACATACCACTGATATCTTTTTTGTTGAAAGTAGAGTAAAATATTATGCAGGCTGAGAGGAGTTCCCAAACTTTTTCATATGACTGTACACAGACAGACAGACACACACACACACACGCACACCCGGCCGTTTACATGATCCAAAAGAAAACATGATTCATCTGACTACCTTCTTCCACTGCTCCATGGTTCAGTTCTGACCCTGATATGCCCATTGTAGGTGCTTTCAGCATTGAACAGGGGTCAGCATAGGCACTCAGACTGGTCTACTGCTGCACAGCAAACTGCAATGCATTGTGTGTTCTGACACCTTTCCCCCATGGCCAAATTTAAATTTTTCAGCAATTCGTATAAACAGTAGCTCTTCTGTGAGATTGGACCAGACGTAGTAATCTTCACTCCCCACTCAAACTTGCTCAGATCCTTACAATTGCCTATTTTTCCTGTGTCCAACACATCACCTTCAAGAACTGACTGTTCACTTGCTGCCTTATCATACACAACCCCTTGACAGGTCCCATTGTAATGAGATAATACAGTTGTGCTTGAAGGCTTGCGAACCCTTTAGAATTTTCTATATTTCTGCATAAATATGACCTAAAACATCATCAGATTTTCACTCAAGTCCTAAAAGTAGATAAAGATAAACTAGTTAAACAAATGAGACAAACATATTATACTTGGTCATTTATTTATTAAGGAAAATAATCGAATATTACATATTTGTGAGTGGCAAAAGTATGTGAACCTTTGCTTTCAGTATCTGGTGTGACCCCCCTTTGCAGCAATAACTGCACCTAAACGTTTCCGGTAACTTTTGATCATTCCTGCACACCAGCTTGGAGGAATTTTAGCCCATTCCTCCGTACAAAACAGGTTCAACTCTGGGATGTTGGTGGGTTTCCTCACATTAACTACTGTTTCCCTTCCACAACATTTCGATTGGATTAAGGTCAGAACTTTGACTTGGCCATTCCAAAACAATAACTTTATTCTTCTTTAACCATTCTTTGGTAGAACGATTTGTGTGCTTAGGGTCGTTGTCTTGCTGCATGACCCACCTTCTCTTGAGATTCAGTTCATGGACAGAAGTCCTAACATTTTCCTTTAGAATTCTCTGATATAATTCAGAATTTATTGTTACATTAATGAAGGCAAGCCGTCCTGGCCCAGATGCAGCAAAACAGGCCCAAACCATGATATTACCACCACCATGTTTCACAGATGGGATAAGGTTCTTATGCTGGAATGCAGTGTCTTCCTTTCTCCAAAAATAACGCTTTTCATTTAAACCAAAAAGTTCTATTTTGGTCTCATCCATCCACAAAACATGATCTTTAGCAAACTGCAGATGAGCAGCAATGTTTTTTAGAGAGCAGTGGCTTTCTCCTTGCAACCCTGCCATGCACACCATTGTTGTTCAGTGTTCTCTTGATGGTGGACTCATGAACATGAATGTTAGCCAACGCAATAGAGGCATTCAGTTGCTTAGAAGTTACAGTAGAACATTAGAACACTCTAGACGAGAACAGGCCATTCAGCCCAACAAAGATCGTCAGTCCTATCCACTTATTTCCTCCAAGAAAACATCAAGTCAAGTTTTGAAAGTCCCTAATGTCTTACTGTCTACCACACTACTTGGTAGCTTATTCCAAGTGTCTATTGTTCTTTGTGTGAAGAAAAACTTCCTAATGTTTGTGCAAAAGTTACCCTTAACAAGTTTCCAACTGTGTCCCCGTGTTCTTGATGAACTCATTTTAAAATAAGTCTCGATCCACTGTACTAATTCCCTTCATAATTTTAAACACTTCTATCATGTCACCTCTTAATCCTTTTGCTTAAACTGTATAGGCTCAGATCTTTTAATCTTTCCTCATAATTCAACCCCTGTAGCTCTGGAATCAGCCTAGTCGCTCTTCTCTGGACCTTTTCTAGCGCTGCTATGTCCTTTTTGTAGCCTGGAGACCAAAACCGCACACAGTACTCAAGATGAGGCCTCACCACACATCGTGCTATATATCCTAACATTCTGTTAGCCTTCTTAATGGCTTCTGATCACTGTAGGGAAGTTGAATATGTAGAGTCCACTATGGCTCCTAAATCCTCATAAGGTGTACTCTTGATTTTCCGACCACCCATTGAGTATTCAAGCCTAACATTTTTACTTCCTATGTGTAATACTTTACATTTACTGACATTAAATTTAATCTGCCACAAATCTGCCCAAGCCTTTATGCTATCCAAGTCCTTCTGTAATGATATAACGGATTCCAAATTATCTGCTAATCCAATGATCTTGGTATCATCTGCAAACTTAACCAGCTTGTTACTTATATTCCTACCTAAATCATTTATATATATTAAAAATACCAGTGGCCCTAGCACTGAACACTGTGGAACATCACTCTTAACATCGGCCAGTTCTGATGAGGTTCCTCGCACCATCACCCTCTGCTTCCTGTGTCTGAGCCAATTCTGCACCAATCTAAAAACATCACCCTGAACTCCCACTTCTTTTAATTTGATGCCCAACCTCTCATGTGGCACCTTATCAAATACCTTACCCTGGGGTTCTTTGTGACCTTGCCGACTATTACACGCCTTGCTCTTGAAGTGATCTTTGTTGGTCAACCACTCCTGGGGAGGGTTACAATGGTCTTGAATTTCCTCTATTTGTACACAATCTGCCTGACTGTGGATTGGCGGAGTCCAAACTCTTTAGAGATGGTTTTGTAACCTTTTCCAGCCTGATGAGCATCAACAACTCTTTTTCTAAAGTCCTCAGAAATCTCCTTTGTTCGTGACGTGATACACTTCCATGAACATGTATTGTGAAGAGCAGACTTTAACAGATCCCTGTTCTTTAAAGAAAACAGGGTGCCCACTCACACTTGACTGTCATCCCATTGATTGAAAACACCTGACTCTAATTTCACCTTCAAACTAACTGCTAATCCAAGAGGTTCACATACTTTTGCCACTCACAAATATGTAATATTCAATCATTTTCCTCAACAAATAAATGACCAAGTATAATATTTTTGTCTCATTTGTTTAACTGTTTTCTCTTTATCTACTTTTAGGACTTGAGTGAAAATCTGATGATGTTTTACGTCATATTTATGCAGAAATATAGAAAATTCTAAAGGGTTCACAAACTTTCAAACACAACTGTAAATATTATTCACTTCACTTGACAGAGGTTTTAATGTTGTGGCTGATTGGTGTACTGTGTATCTCATTTTTAACTGGAGAAAATGTATATTATTATTATTATTATTATTATTATTATTATTATTATGGAATTTTAAGGATAAAAGGAAACTATAAAATGTATAGAGGCCATGTGCCACATGTTGTTTTACTGTATAGAGGCTCCTGTGGAAGATGCATTAACAATGGTGGTAAATTTAGAGTGAATGTCCAAGGTCTTTAGAAGCCTCTATCCACCTTTAGGTATATACATAACCAGAACAGGGAAATATGCACTGGGTAGAAAAGAACAAGCTTCATTAATGTGCTTCTGAGGTCCATCTTAAACATTTCTCCTTTAAAAAATCCCTGCTGGGCTTCGACCTATAAAACTGAATGCTCACTCTTTTAAAACAGTTTGACATGTGTGCCAATTTACATATTTACTGTACAATAAGGAGACAGAAATAAGGGACAATTTGATGATTATATAACAGCACAAATTTAAATCTTAAATTCAAAGTAATTTTCATTTACTTTTCAAAAATCCAGGGCTTGTATGAAACCTCTAAAAGCTTCAAAATTAATTTTTAAAATCAAAAGCCCAATATTATTTTACAAACTTAAGTCATAGCATAAAAAGGTTAAAATGTTTCAATACAATGAACTTATTTTCTAATTTGGAAATTGAGAAAAAAATGAATTCAAATAATGTTAGAAAAAAGTAAAAGATCAGTAATATTTTTATGAATGGTGCTACATTGTTAACACCCCTAGAGAACAACTTCCATTTTCAAGTGTTTTGCAAAGTAGGACAAACTAGGAATTGCCCTTTTTGGAAAGCTTTTTAGTTGCACATAAGGCTTTCTGTGCTAAAACAACAGAATAATATTTATGGATAAAGCTTCCACTTTAGCATAGAGCCAGCAGTAGCACTCCCATCCACTGAATCGTTAGATTATATCATTTCCTGTGGTAAAATAAGATCCTCCAAAAGTCTGTATTACTTGTCAACATCTGTTTAGCAAGCTTTTTGATTTTCATGCAGCAACAGTGTTGACAGTTCGCATACATTGGCAATCATCAATTAAAAACTTCATAACTAAGCCCTTTGACTAAAGTAATGGGCTAAACTGAAAATTTTTGAAAATTATCTGGAAGTGAAAACTGATTCTTTCAGAGGAAGAAGTATTTTTTAATATTGGAAAAACAAATATTTCGAAATAGTGGGGATACTCTGTCACATTGACAGGACAGAACAGAACTGGACTTCTTCAAATCCCTTTTTCAAGCACTAGTTCTACATCAATTTTGACAACTAACCTGAATGAATAAGAAAATGCCTTATACTTCAAAACTGGAATCGAAGCGCCTGAAGTGTTGTGGGAAAACTTTTGTTTTACGCATTACACACTTTACACCCCTTCTAAGACACAGAGCATATGGCAGCGTTTCTCATACAAATTCAGATGAGAGATTAACACCAAGAACATAGACGAAGGACAATACAACAAAGTGCAATGCTTTCTCAATTTTAACTGTTACTGTGTAATAAAATATGGAAAAGTGTGACTGATAAAGCAGCATTTAAATAGCAGTAATAAGAGCTGCGCATTAAATCTCAACATTTAAGTTTCCTCCTACCAATAAAATTTT
Organism: Polypterus senegalus; assembly: GCF_016835505.1. Classification (NCBI taxonomy): domain Eukaryota; kingdom Metazoa; phylum Chordata; class Cladistia; order Polypteriformes; family Polypteridae; genus Polypterus; species Polypterus senegalus. The sequence continues at coordinate 58,973,431 of NC_053160.1, forward strand.
GTTAAAACAAGAAGGGGAACTCTGAAACTCTGGATTTATTAAATGCCAACATCTAATGTCAAACCTTCAAAACATTTTTAGTGTAATAATTAGGACTGGGAAACGTTTTTAAAAAATTTAACTAATTAATCACATAAATGTATTTAATTAATTGCGATTAATTACACCTAAGACTAAAACATGTAATGATAAAATACATAAATCATGACGTAAATACACATGGAATCACAAAATTAATGTAGTATCAACACAAAGGAATTAAAACAAATTAATGGCACAGTTTAAACTTAAACAATGACCTTAAACCTAAACTTTTAACACAATACTACTTGAGAAAATACAACTTGAATTTGAATGCCTTCAAAGAAGACAATAAAAGAACGAGACCAATGTATTAATTCACAAATTGGCACAGCAAATAAGACACAGATGTGTCAAAATAAAAAACGACCCAAGTGACTGTTGACTTTGAATGCACTGCTAATGACTGATTTAATTGAACGAATTTGCAACTCTTAAAATGGGCATACCATTAAAGCTTGTGTTAAAACTCCACAAATACTATCCTCAATTCTTCATCACCATCAATGTTTGAAAATAATACGCTACACAACTGTTGTGTGTGTAAACGTCAATCTCCAAGCTGCATTTTTTTTGCCTCCCCATCCTGCTCTTTCAGACAGTTTCATATCTAAAAGATTTCATGATTTTGTGATTGGTAGAGTCATGGTGCACCTTGGGCTTTTTGGGGTTACCAAAACAAATCACCACAGAAAAATGGCTGGAAAACACTACCCTTGCTCCTGGCAGTCTATAAAGATCTCCGTAGCTGCTATCCCGCTTAAAAACTGATACTGTGTATTACTTGGATGGTTACGTTGAGTTCTTTGCACAAATTAGTGAAGATACTGCAAACTGAAATAACAGGTAGGGATAATCATTACGCTTCAATTTCTACTTGGCATTATATTAAGTCAGTCAGCACTGTCAGATGGCTAGCAAACCAGGAAGTTAAATACAGAGGGTACTAGAGATGTATTTTGGATTTATTGCCACTCAGAGATAACATATTTAGCTCTCATGGATTATGATGTTGATTCAATCTTCCTACAGATACATGAAAACAAACAAAAAAAAACTTAATTTTTACCTTCACAACTTGTCTCCCGGATTGTACCAGGACTGCTGTAAACCCTGCTCTCCACCCTGTTTCCTCCCATTTCCCCTGCACCTATGCCAGTTTATATATATCAAGAAAATGAACACCAGTGCTACGTATTGACATGTGGCGTATTGTTGGGAACCAAGTAATACGAAGTGTTAAACCTTTCTTAAACTTTTTAAAGATAGTATATAAATACAGTACTGTATGTGTATGTAATTCTTTAGGAACACAGTTAAGTTTTTTATATTACAGTAATCCCTCGTTTATCACGGGAGATAGGTTCCAAGGCCGGCCGCAATAACTGAATTTCCACGAAGTAGGGACACCATATTTATTTAATAATTTAACGTGTATTTGGACGTTTTAAACCCTCCCTTTACTCTATTAATAACAGGGACAACTGTTAAGCAATATGAAATCCATAGATAAGTTTACAGTTACTGTATAGCGAAGTACACGTACCTATATATGACGTGATGATGGTGATGAATATGCTGTGCAGTAAAAATGATGACGATGAAGGTGATGATGACTTTTACTGCGCAGCCGATGACTGTATTTTACGTCTCTTCAGACGGCGGTGCCATTTCCTGGGGCACCTCTTCCACGGTTTCCGAAGGTGTATCCGTGGTAGTAGTAGGAACTGGCTCTTTTTTACGAGTTTGCAAAAACATTGTGATCGGCAGCTGCTGCTGCTTCTTTTTCCGGTCGAAGAGCAGCTTGTAGGTGGTCATGACATCGTCGACCTTGTTGCAAAATTGGACTGATCGAACCATATCGTCGTCCCATTCTTGTGACCGCTCTTGCAGATCCTTAGCCAGTCTGCAGCCACAGCCGCGAACGTTCTCCCTTCCTTCAACATATCCATAAGTTTCACCTTCTCAGCGATCGTCATCATTCTTCTTTGGCATTTAGGCTCAGCATCAGTCTTGGAAGAAGGAGCACGTTTGGGAGCCATTGCAGGGGGTGAAAATTGAAGCGAAGTTCAACACACAAAACCACAAAAAAATTACACACAGTACTGTGTAAAGTAAACCGCACAGCGAGAAAGCTTGAAGCGAAATGGCCATGACAGAGAGACAAGGGGAGGTGCTGTGGGATCTGGGCATCAGTCAAAGCACCAATCACAGGCCCAATTAGAAAGCGGGAAGCTGTGATTTGTCGTCTCCCTCCCATGTACCAATCACAGCCCATATTACAACGCATTTAGTCACCAAACTTGTTTTTTGTTCTTAGCCTAGGAAATACTACTACTATATTTAAAAACCCGCAAAGTCGTGAATCCGCGAAAAGTGAACTGCAAAGTAGCGAGGGATTACTGTATTGTTTTGTAATGTTAAAAAAAAAAAATTTTTATGAAAATTTTGCCCTGACCAAAGCACTTCCTGAGATATATGCCTTGTGGCTGGCCTTAAACACAGGCCACATTAATAGCAAAAATGAATGTGTTAACCTTCTCAGGCCTAGTGATAACATACAGTATATCTCTATAGTATCATAGGCCTTTTATGTTGAGTTGTCAAGCACACATTTGAAAATCACTGTGCAGTCACCATGGAAAAAGTTGGCAAAGCACTGCTCTAAATGAACTTGGAGAATCCTTATTTGTCTGTTTTTTTGCCTTTCTTCTTTCATGCGGGTATATGAAATTATCCTACTTTGATCATCCTGAGGTTTATTAAAATATTGCATTATTCTGTTTGGTAAAATAAATGGAGGGTTCAGTAATCTTTATAGTAAGGCTAAAACCCATGTATCTTGGTCCATAGGTGAAGATCAGAAAAATAAATGGAGGCGTAATGAATAATTTTGAACAATTCTTTAAGCTGCTGAAACCAAGCTAATATGTAATATTGAACATCTACACCTTTGTATTTATCCTGCCCAGTAAGAGCTCATTTGTTGGCTATCATGACACTTCATGTGATACCAACATTGCAGATCATGGTCTGAGGGAAGTGTAAAAATAGAGATTAAAAGTTACAGAAAACATTATCAGGTAGAAAGTACTCCTCATATTTTGCATAACTGAGACGCTTTAACAAGAAGAAGGTATTCATTAGTGCAGTTTCATAAACTGTCAATGAATAACCATAAAGTACTGCAGTTGTAGCCTACAGCTATAACAATGAATGAGGGGAGAGGTGGAACTTAACTTTGCATGTGCTTCACTGTCGTGCATAGGATGATTTTTTTGGAATTTAACAATTTTTTTTACCCAAAGTACATATGCTTGGGATATTGTAAACATATGACTAGTTACCTGACATCTGGATAATGCAACACAATTAATTTGATATTTTTTATTTGCTGTTGTTCAATTTGTGTTTCCACTGAATCCTACTCCATGTAGAATTTTGTTATCTCTATGCTTCATAAAAACCTTAGATTTATTTATTTTTGGTCACCACTACAACCAGGGAATGAATAACATACAAAAAAGTTGAACTATTCCTTTAAGAGTGAAGTAGCATCTATGAAAATTTTAATCACCACAGAAGTATTCTGCATATTCTTTAGAAATTCAACACATGAAATATTATGACATAACTGACTAAGATGAATCTTTTTGAAAATACATCATATTTAATTAAAGGATTTTATGGAGAAAAATTTTAAGTCAGAAATTGTATTTAATTATTTAAAGGTATATTTAAAATTATATTATCTTACATATTCCATCAACAATGCTTTACATCTGAAGTGGCAGTGTTTTGCAGAAAAGGTGGAGGCTAAGAGAAAGAAACAAAGCTTAGCTGACATCACTAGGAAGCACTCCACTTACAACGTTCACAAGCAGTCTATGCACACAGCTGATGCAAGGATTCCTCCTATTAGCTAATGCAGTAAGAAGACTGCTTCTGAACCAGTTGTTGCAGATTTGTGACTGACCACCGGAAGTTCACCACAGTGCAATTCTTTAAATTGAGATGCTTCGTGGTGTGAGTCCAAAGCAATACACTTGGTTACGAGGGTGGGATATGCACTGTAGATAGGTGCAGTGTAGTGGTGGTGTTGTACATAAAAGGTGGAGGGAGAGAGAAAGAGAGAGAGAGTTTAGCTGCCGTTTTTGCCAAAATATTGATAGGTAGATACTTCCAGAAAAATCAGTGCACAACATAAACAGGAAACAATAACAATGAGGTTTTGAATTCAGTTTCCTACAGGTGTTCCATGCAACTTATTATTTACTTATATAAATATTACAGAACTACAGTATATACGTAATATTTAAATCTTCCATGTTAAGCCTTAGTTTGAATTACCCAAAAGTTCATTATTCTGTACCAACTGCTGTGTATTTATGAACCTGCTTGATTCCAAATAAATTCATTTCCAGATCATTTATTCACGGAATATACACTAAATGTAAATGTAGCCACAGCTTAATTATTGGAAGTACACTTACATAATGCAGTCTCAAAATGCTTGTACATGCAGTCCAGCATGAACCAGCATGTCTGGGGAGGACTAGCTAATAATTGTTTTCAAAGCTTATCATGATTTAAGTCAGCATATTGCTCTTTATGAAGCAATTATTACATTAAAACAAGCTCTAAAGAGAGTATGTTGTTGCAATTAGATTTTTATGAGCATTCCTTTATAAAATAATACAGTTTTGCTCATTACAGTTTAGTTATTTCTTAACACAACATTCTCACATCTGCTTTATAGAATGTAGGGTTGTGGGGTGTTATCCTATTAAGACTTTTTTTACTTTGTTTTAATGTGCTATCTCTAAACACACCCAGTACTTATCTAAATGCTAAACTATAGTCCTTGAGTTAAGATTTTAAAAGATAGTCTGCTTCTTCAGATGTGCTGAATAAGTTAGAGATTACATATTTTTTCATTCATGCTGGATAAAGATGACCATATGCTATCAAAAGATGGTTTTCACACTGGAACATTTCTTTCTCTGTTGCAAAGTAAAGTATCTCCTTTATAGCTTGGTAACAATGAAACCTCACTATAAATGCACTGCATTTTTCAAATGGCTCCAGCAGTTTGCCTAGAAGGTAATGAGCGCTGTTAATCTCTGTACTGTATTCTCATTAAAGCTGCCCTACAATACTTCAGGAAAATCTACTTTTCCATTTATGCTATTACCAGTGATGTCAAGGAGGTTGCTAAATGTATTTTGTGTAGATTTGCAGGTCTTGAGATTATACCAGTTAATGCCTTCATAATATTATCACAAAACCATTTATTATTGCAAGCATGTATACCATCACTGCATAAAATTATGCACATTTTTGATATTGCACGTGTTATTTTGTATTTTCATAAAAAGCAAAAAATAACATTTGGATTGTAAGCCAACTGACTAAAAAATAAATGAATTAACTCCTCCAAACACATTACCTACAAAATGTTTCCGTGAGCATTCCACATACTTTTTTTATTTAATTTGATACCCAAGATATTATACAAAACAAAGATAATTGAAAAGAACTGGTTCTTGTGAGATCTTAAAACACAACAAAACACCTTTATCACTATTCACGCACTATTGCATGGAGTCTGTAAACTGAGCCCATCATTGCCTGTAAAACACTTTTCTGTTGTACTAGAAAGTTGACAAAATTTTGTTAGGTACCATTTCTGCTGCAGTTGGGAATTCATTCTTCACTTTGATAACATTGCCAGAACCAGCTTACCTTGGCTTCTTGGAGTCTAAACTGCTTTGCAATACCTTTATCAACTCTCATATACCTTGACCAACATGGCACAACCCACTTTGATCACTTAGGGATTCAATTTTTTTGGGGACAAATTGAAAAATTACCAGATTTAAAAAATTAATCTGCAACTATAATGAGTATGTAAGCTGAAGACCACCACCTTACTATACTCTCAACATAAAGTTAAAATAAAAAACAAAAAAATGTATTTGGCTATAGTTCTTCCCATTGATAAGAATAGATGTGAAATGTTAAAGGTCTGAAGAAAAAAAACCCAAAAAAATCTAAGCTTAAACTCCCTGGGTTGAACTGTTGGATTTTAGCTCCTGTGTTAGGCTTATAACAAATTTCAAGACACTTACCATTTTTTTCCGGATATCTTGTTCGCTAGGAGGTTCCTCATCATCTATTAGCTTTGGCTCTTCAAAGTGAGTTATTAACATGCAGCTTAAAAAAAAAAAAAAAAAAAAAATCAAAAATAATCATTAAGCCAACCTTCATTTCTTTTATGACTCTGAAGTTTATATATGGATCATGTTGTTCGACTTATATTCTTCAAATGAATTTTTGACTGTGATCATGTTATTAATAGACAGACATGTTTTTGTATTGTTTAGACATTACACTGATGGCCTTTCTTTAATTTATAGAAACCAAATACAATTCCTCATTAATCAGTTTGTAATTATGAATTTATTTATTTAACAAACTTCTTTAACAAAGCAACAACATTTTTTGTTGTCATACTACATATGTCCTGTGAAATGTGTGAAAGCATAGGAGATCTCTACATGTTTATCAACCCACTTGAAAATGTATGGCCTCCCATTCTTTTGGGAATGAGTTGGTTTACATTTTTAACATTTGCATATTCTAGTTCTTGGTACATTAGTATGTTTTTAAAAGTTCTTTTTAAGTTAAACACCATTTTTAATTTAATTCAATTAACTTTTATATTTTGTATAGTGGGTGGCACGGTGATGCAGTGGTAGTGCTGCTGCAGTTAGCAGACCCAGGTTCGCTTCTTGGGTCCTCCCCACGTGGAGTTTGCATGTTCTCCCCGTGTCTGCGTGGGTTTCCTCTGGGCGCTCTGGTTTCCTCCCACAGTCCAAAGACATGCAGGTTAGGTGGTCTGGCGATTCTAAATTGACCCTAGTGTGTGCTTGGTGTGTGGGTGTGTTTGTGTGTGTCCTGCAGTGGGTTGGCACCCTGCCCGGGATTAGTTCCTGCCTTGTGCCCTGTGTTGACTGAGATTGGCTCCAGCAGGCCCCCTGTGACCCTGCGTTCGGATTCAGCGGGATGGGAAATGGATGGATGGATGGATTTTTTATAGTGCTTCTTTCTGAGTGCAGGCTCAGAGTGTTGTAATAAAAATTAATTGATATATATACATAAAAACACAATTTGGTTAAACACACAGCAAAACAGCACAATTTTAAAATTGATTCACATAAACTAACAGTGAAAATACAAGTTCATTACTATTATAATTAAAATACAGCAAGATGACAATCATAGGTGAAGAAAACAAATCTTCCTTCAGAAGCATTCCTGGAAAAAAAAGACATGTGAGAAGACACAGGCACAAGTCTGGTGACCTACACCAACTAATTGATCACCCAAAACCATCCACCTCCTCCTGGAGTTCGATAACATTATACACGTTCTGTGCATCATGAGCTTAGAATAAACTAAATTTTCTGGCTGAAGGGTTTTACTTCCAGCTGGAGTGAAGGACAACCCTAAAGATTAGTTTTTAATGACATATTTATTAAAACACTATCTTACATATTTTATTTAGACACTGTTGTTTATATTTGGTTTTCTCACATTTTGTATAAATGTTAGCTGTATATTCTCCAGATTTATTTTGTGATTGTAAAATGACATTACAGAGGGCTCAAAAATTTTTGCCCTTGTTTATGAAGATGGAAAAAAGGTATAAAAATGGAAATATAATGATTTGGGAAGATTTTTATAGAAGTACACTGCTCAAAAAAATTAAGGGACACTTACATCACACATTGGATCTGGATTGAACTAGCTATTAAAGTGGAAAATCTTTACTGAGTAATACTGTTTAATTTATTGAGAACAAAACAATGCAACAATGGTTAATGTAAACCAAAATCAACAACTCATTGAAGGCTGGATTCAACATCACGCTAAAAATCAAATTTAAAAATTTAAACCACTGGCTGATCCAACCTGCATGAATTTCATCACAGCAGCTCATAATGTAGTGTGTATAGATCCTGATTAGACGGCAGATGGTGTCCTGGGGGAATTTCCTCCCAGACCTGCATCAGTGAGCTCCTGGTCTCTGGCACTTCTTGGTGGTGTTGGATGCACCAATATATGACATCCCAGAGGTTCTCACTTGGATTCAAGTCTGGGAGACGTGTAGGCTAGTCAATGGCATCAATGCCTTTAGGCCGGGCATTGTCCTGCACCAGGAGGAACATACTGTAGGACCCACAGCATCATTGCAAGGTCTGACAATGGCTCTGATAATTTCATCCTGGTAACTGTTTTCCTCTAGGGAGTGCTAGCTCCCTGGATGGAATAAGTTCTTTTTAATTGCGGCATTTTAAGTAACCTGAACCTGAATAGATAGATTATAACGAGGCGATATCCCTCCCATAGTGATACGGCGGTAAGAAATCATATAAGAGAAAATAACTTAGCTTTCTTTAATGCCGATTTACGTGGCATAACAGACGGGAAGCCACGACAATACCTTTGAGTAGAGTCTGCCATTTTCATTGCTGCGCATGAAGGATTTTCAGGATCGGATGACGTAATCTTCCATCCGTCTGTTGGCTTCAGAAGTGTACCAGGCAATGTTCCAAGGCTTTATACACTCTTTCTCCATGTGCAGACCATTACTTAGGTAAATCATGCCATTTCCAAACAAAGCAAAGAGAGGATCCAATATCATGCTGACTCTGTCACACAGAAATAGTACAATGCCCATTTTCGTTGTTGTCCCTTTCTTGTCTTCTAATGCTTGCCTAGTAGTTCTAAATGCTGAGCCCCTGTGTTCTAAATCTGGCCTGTATATGCGAGTGGATTTATAAAATATTTTTTTTTCAGAGCACAGTGACATTAAACTTATATTCTGATTACAGTACCTAACAGCAGTCAGGGTACCGTTGCATAGATTGTGGAGGTCTGTGCAACTCTCCAAGGACATGCCTCCCTAGACCATCAATGACCAACTGCCAAATTGGTTATGTTGGATGATGTTGCAGGTTGCATAACATTCATCATGGTGTCTCCAGACTCCTTCATGTCTGTCATGTGTGCTCAGTGTGAACCCGCTAACATCTGTAAAGAGAACGGGACGCCAATGGTGGTGTTTCCAATTGTGTATTTTTTTGGTAAATGCCAACAAAGCTGCACTGTGATGGACTGTGAGCACTGGTCTCACTACAGGACCCTCATGCCACCATCAAGAAGTCTGTTTCTCACAGATTGGTCAGAAACATGCACCCCAGTAGCCAGTTGGAGATCATTTTATAAGGCTCTTGCAGTGCTCCTCCTTTTCCTCCTTGCAGAAAGGAGTGGATACCAGTGCTGTTGATGGGCTGATGCACTTCTACAGCTCTGTCCAGCTCTCCTTCTGTAATGGCCTATCTCCTGGTATCTGTTCCATGCTCTTGAGACCATGCTGGGAGGTGCAGCAAACATTCTTGTGATGGCAAGTATGGATGTGCCATCATGGAGGAGCTGGACTATCTGTGCAACACAAATCAGCTGCAGGTATCACCTCATGCTACCAGTAGTGACAAAGACACTAGCAAAACATAAAACTACAGAAGAATCAGAAAGGAAAGATAAGGAGAGAGCAATTGCCTGTGGCCACCACCTGCATAACCATTCCCTTTTTAGGAGTTGTCTTGCTGTTGCCTCTCCAGTGCACATATTGTCACTTTGATTTGCAACAAAGCAGGTGAAGCTGATTCACAATCGCCTATGCTTTCTAACTGTACAGATTGATATCCCTGAAGCTTAATTGACTTGGTGTTAGACTATGATGATTAAGTGTTTCCTTTTTTTTTTCTTTTGAGCAGTGTATTTTCAAAAAACCCTGTAATATTTTGTCTGCAATCTAAGTCTTTTGTCAAAGACTAGAGTGCCACCTTCAATGTTTACACTTCCTCCCATGAGAGGGCTGTGGTTTGCCTTAAACGCCACCTAGAATTAAACATAATTTCATTCTTCTCTACTATTCTTAATAAGAAATGTATTAACTTCTGCTAGTTTCATTTTTCAGCAAACAGCCCTATCTAGACACAACCACTTGTTCTCCCCTTCCCTCCACTTGGCCTCATGAGGCAGGAAGAATAGCACAGTGAAAAAAAAAAAAACAAACATTACAGAATCAAAATGAGAATAACACTTTCAGTGCACGTCACCAAAAGCAAGCACAACGTAATTGTTCATAGTTAAATATTTATCTTTGAATAGTTTGCTTTACTGTAAATGTGATTTAGTATATTTCCTGAATGTTAATACCATTTGAGATGCCCTACATATAATAACATTTTAAAATTTGTGCTATGCTTATTTTCATATGCATCAGACACATTTTTAAAATATAATTCACAATGTTATTCATTTCTGTTTAAGACTAAATTGCAAAAACCTTTCTATCAAGCAAAGCCTGAAGCAGTTATAAACCAATATGCTCAAATAAACTTTGGCATTTTAGTCCCTTCCAAGGGAAATCTGAAAATTAAACTTAGGGGATAATAAATTGAGCTCTAAACTTAGCAAATTACACACTTAATAAGCAATACTCTGCTATATTTTGGGCTAACAATGGTGTATTTCTGTCACTAATTCATTGTGAATGTAACACCGTATTGAGAAAGCTATACATTCATGATAGTCACATTTTGCTTTGAAATCTGTTTTTTTAACTTCCAGGTTTCTATACTTTCAGCTTTACATAGGGAAAATTTATGCTATGTTGTGAATATTTGCATTATTTTATCTCTATTTTTTCTGCTCCACGCTTCTGTGGACTATGGATGAGGGGTGACAGAGGACACTTTCAACATAAAGAGCAAGGCATGTAATGTGAATACCGTATACAGTGAATAATTTTCCTTAACAATACTTCATGTGCTTTGCTTGGAAACAGCATTACTTTCTTTTAATATGTTTAAACAAATACATTACTTTTTTCTCAAAATTACTAGTGAATTAAGCAATTATACCCTAAAAAATTATTATTTATTGTATGCTTAACAGTGTTACCTGGCTTTGTCTGGGAAATTTTTGAAGTCATTGGGCCTCAGTTTTAGTGCTGTTGGTTAACTGGATATATCAGAAGTACTTTGTAACTAAATATTTTTCTGTCTTTACAATATTTGTAACTTTTTTTAACCAGGGGAAAATATTATTAGTTCAATTGAGCTGGTTACTGCTGACCAAGCTACAGATAGTCCTTGGAGGTGTTGTTGTGAAAGAGAATGTAGTATAACTCCACATTAAAGCAGTATTTATTAATGTTACAAAGGTGGTTTAAAGCTGATTCAGGCAAATGTAAAAACTGCTAAAAATTTTGACTCTCCATTAGCATCAAAGCCTCCAATTAGTACTGGACCCATATACAGTAGAGTAGGTTTGAATAAATGTCCACTAACAAAAAAAACAAAAGTTACTGATTACTTTTTACTATTTCAATACTCTTCTTATTGCACTTTGAAAAAACACCATTACCATTTACTATAGAAAAAAATAGTGCTTCATTCTGTCCAATTGTTGCTTGGCTCTGTCACTTAATTGGCAGTATTTTTGATTTTCTTTTGCTTTTTTGATTTTCCTGTTTGTTTTTTTTTTTAAACTTCAAAAAGCACTTAACGCTGATCGTTGATTAATTTTGCAAACTTAATGTCAATATGCAGGTGGACAATAGAGTTGGCTTTTTCAAAAGCAAGGAAAATATATATAAAAAAATAAATAGAGCTGCACAATATTTTTTCCAAATTTTTAGTAGTGCTCGTTTTATCCACGTGACTCACAAAGGTGGAAAACCCCCAAGTCTTCACATACTTTCTTTGGGTCATCAAAAAACTTGCAGAGATAAGACTGGGTCCCAAGGACATAACGGTTGAGAGATAATGCTCTAAGATAAACAAAGTAATCCTGTGAGACAATGAAATTGCTATCCCAAAGTGTCCGAGGAAAAAACAGTGCAGCATTTAATGGCATGCTGCTTTTATTGATGCTTTTATTTAAACTTTGTGAATGCTGATGAAATTGCTTGGAACAGTGCACTAACTGATGGCAATTGCAGTCCCCACATCGTCATTTGCACTAGGTTACAGATCAGATGAAGGGTGGAGGGGTAATATATGTTAAATACCTTTCTTACTGGATCAGTTGTACAAAATTGACTACACTCACAGCCACAGCAACTGGCAAGAACTTGCTAAGCACGTCTTCTCGAGTTTCACTGAAACTGCTCCTTTCACTAAGCTTCTACAGACGGTCTACATTTGCATAAACCGGCATAACCAATTTCTCTGTGCAAATGCAGTCAGCACTGTGGGGAAAAAGGGGGACGTGGTAAGTTACAATATCCCACTTACTACAGCATCATTAACAAAATATAACAAAAAAAACATATTACGGCTAATTTTCTTCTTTTTACAACACCATCAAATTTCAAATAAATCCATCAAGGCATTTTTGAGATTTTGGGTGCCATCAAGGCATTTTTAAGATTTTGGGGTATTTAGTTTTTCTGTTGTGAAGAGGTTTACCCCTAAATACTGATATATCAATATCTCTTTTCTTAGCAGATACCTATTGACCTAGATATATCGCATTACCAAATGTCAGCATTTTAGCTAAATGGGAAACAGTATTTTTGTTGAATTAGTCCGTCAACTTTGCATGTTATATAGATATATATAGATTCTAAAATCAGAAAAGATGCTTAATACAAGCACACAATAAGCAGTAAAGCTGAACTGCTATTAAAGAATTAAGGGCAGAAGCTGTGGTCACTAGCAACACATCATAACATGCAGTGAAAACATTCTGAATTCCTGCAATTCACTGGCTCATTGTCTTTGAATTTAACTTGTAACTAAAATGCAGTATTGTAGTTCTATAGATTGCCTCCCAAAGTCACTGTGGTCTAATTCTAACTCTTTACTACATAATTATAAAAATTTAGATATGTAGATCTCACTAATGGAAGCTACTGCCATCACAGACACACAATCAATACTTCTGTATTGCTAGATTTGTCTAAATACTATTACTGTGAAGTGGAAGAGTCTAGGAGCAACAACAGGCCTATCTTCTGTTACATCACTCACAACAGAGTTCTAAACAGCCTCTGAAACAATCCCAGCATAAGAAATTGGAGTCCATGGCCGAACAGCTGAACATAAGTCTAAGATTACTATACACAATGCCTAATGTCAGCTGGAGTGGTGTAAAGTACATCACCACTGGTCTCTGGAGCAACTGAAATGTTCCCTAGAGTAAAGAATAACCCTTCACTATCTGGTTGCATAATTGATGAATCTGGGCTTGGTGGAGTCCAGAAGAATGCAGCCTTCTGGACTGCATAGTGCCTACTGTAAAGTACACTGCTTTTGGTCTTACAATTACAAAGTAGCAGTTAAGTGTTTATTTATCTCTGCAATATGCCCTACGAACCAAACTTCACTTTGGAGTGGTCTGAGTTGCCTTAAGACACATTTCTCTTGATTATATATTTAGTGCAAGACCCATGACTTCTTCATATTACACTAAGTCATTTTATCACCATGTTAATATGCCAAACTACACAGAGATGAACAACCCATCTACTGATGTTTTAAAAGTGTTATCATGACCAAGACAAGCCTTTGTTGAGGACTTGTTACATAATAGTTCATTAGTAATAGATGCATGCTAAAGTGTTACCAATAAATAAAACTACCTTACATTGATGGTATCAAAGGCCAGATGGCCACATGACCACCATCATCATCTAATTCTTTCACATGAAGCCTGAAAACCATGAGGACTGATTTAGATCATTTATGTTAGGTAGAATGCCCAGTGGGGGCTGGATGGTCTCGTGGCCATGGAACTCCTATAAATTTTGTTTCATTCTTCTCCAGCCCTTTTTTTTGTTTTTTCTGTCCTCCTGGCCATCAGAACTTAATTTATTCCTCGTTACTTCGTATTTCCTAATCCTATTTTTATATTTTCTTTCTTCATCCTGTAAAGCATTTTGAGCTACATAATTTGTATTAAAATGTGCTATATAAATAAATGTTGCTGTTGTAATATAAAAGAAAGTAGGGTGAAATGACACCTTTTCTTGGCTAACTAAATAGATTACAAATGAAAGCTTTCGAGGCAGCTAAGGTCCCTTCATTAAGGCCAATAAAAGGTGTGGCCAATAAAAGGTGTCATTTCACCCTACTTTCTCCTGTATCAATCAATCTATGGCTAACACAGTACAACACTCTACTGTTGTAATATAGATAAGACTCAAAAATTATAAAAGCACTTAAAGACAAAGTTTTTGATAGTAATGTTATAGTAATTCAGTATTTTGCTGCCCTAAACATAAACAGCTAAAACCAAAAAAAAAAAGGTGCAAAACAACAGGAATTTATCAATTTAACAAAGATTGACTGTTTGCTTTGTATGGCATAAAAATACAAACATTAAAGAGGTGCCTACATAAAACTTGATTTTCTGTAATGATCGATACAGAATTTTGACACCATTGAGCCAAAATGCACTTTGAGAAGAACATTGCTAATGATACAAATGTCAACACGATGTGGTTCAATGCAATACCAGCGTTAGGATCCCTGAAAATAATCATTTTTAAACAGGTTTAAATTAATATTATATTAATATCTGATGTAAACTTGCAAAATAGATATATACTTAATGTAGCTTAGTAACCAATCTTCATGACTAATACCATAAATTATGGTACAAATTTGTAAATAGAAATAAAATGATATTCTTCTTACTCTTTATAAGTGCCTGAATCAGGGTCTTCAGTCATCACATCATGTAGAGCCTCCACACAAATGTTAATAATTCCACAGAACTTATCCATAATTACACTAAAAACAGAGGAAAGGAATGCTTTTAGTGTAAAATGTTGAGAACACAAAATTAACCAACATTAAATATGTCTGACAAATCCTTACATAACATTGAACAGGAGCTCAGAGGCTTGAAAAAAGTTAAAAATACATACAAATTACATAGCAATAAACGCACTTCAGATAACTACAGTACCAGAGAGCTATTTTCTGTGTTCTCAACATGTGATTATTAAAAGCACATCCATTAAACATAATAAAAAAAAATCTTGGAAAAAAGTTGACTAGATTTTTTCGATAACAAAAACCCTTTAAGTGCACTACTTAAAAGATCAAATCTGACTTGAGTAACTATATATACAGAGAATTCAACAAAATGAACAAAAAAAGTCTTAGATCATAAATCAAGTCACCATAAATAGTGTCATCTTTATAAAACACACTTAGATATAGTTTAGCATGATATTTATAAAACTACATCACATCTAACAAGATGTAACTAAAGGTAGACATTTTTAGTATGATTATATGCATTATAGATGACCAACATTATTTGACTAATTACTAATTGTAACGAAACAGTGTACAGAAAGGAAGTGTGTCTTGTGTCTTGGTGTGCTATCAATAACCTGGTCATCACTACTACCAAGACAGTGGAAATGGTCATTGAGTTTGGCAAACAGCAGTTACAACCTCTTCCACTAGAAAGTAATGATTCTGAAGCCAATATGATGGAATCCTTCAATTATTTGGGCATAACTGTCACAAACACTCTCAACTGGGACATTAATACCACCCCATCACTAACAAGGCTCAGCAGCAGTTGTACTTTTTACACCAAATAAAGAAATTAAATATTTCCTAGCCAATCTTAGTACAATTTTACAAAGCCATAATTTAAAGTGCAATCACATTCTCCATTGTTGTATGATTTGGTTCACCTGCAACACACTCCCAAAATAAATTATTGTTGTTGTTATTGTAAGGTCTGCTGAGAAAATAACTGTATAGATCTTGTGTCACTAACTATGCCTAAAGGATCACCACAGAGTCATCTCACCCAGCTCATCACTTGTTCCAAAAACTTCCCTCTGGTAAATGCTTCATGTCAGTAATTTATACTGGCATCTAGTAATTGTCTAAAGCTTAGAAAAAAGGATACATTTTTCTACTCTCCAATAAGATAAATTCTTTAATTTTATACTTCACACAATTTATGTGAAAATACTTGCCAAGTGGTAACATGTAACATTTTCACTTGTAATAAATCAAACTGCATTTACCCTTCAATTAAACTAAAATATGCAAATTAATGAAATGTAGAGTATACATCCTCAGAGTTTCTTATTCAACACGCACACATTATTATTTAAGGGATTGGCTTTTCTTCCATGAATATCAAAATGATGACTTAAAAGGAGATAAAATCTGTTTACTTTAAATTCTTTGTGCATGTTAAACCCTTTCTAATTAGAATATTAGAAAATGCTTTACATATGATAAAGTGAATGTCTGTAATTGGACAGAAGTGGAAATAAAAAAACTACATCCAATGAAACCAAAACATTTTGACTATAATTATTTCAAGCACCACCAAATACATTAATTGAAGGAAAAAACAGTTTATTCAGTGACACACATTGAAATTGGCAGGTTTAAAAAATACTTTTTAATGAAAGAGAATTTTATTATTATATGAAAACTAAAAAAAGCAAACTTAATATAGCCAAAGCAAAGTTAAACATTGGACAGCTTATACCTATGAAAACAATTTTTAATATAGCTTATTAAAATGATCAATGAAATAAGATCTAAAAATGCCGGTTTCTTGCTTGTTTAATTCTGGAAAAATATTTATTGTGGTTAGGTTCAAAAATTAAAACACAGTATTTTTCTAAAATGTTAATGATCTGAGTCAGTTTTGTGCAATCTATTAATACAAAGATAACCTTTTATTTACTAATTTCTGCACCAGTTTTCCATTCTTATATGCATATCAAAAAACAAACTCACCCATCAGTCCTAAAGTGTCTCAGAAACTGTGTTTCTCAAAGTTTTTGATAATTTGCGCAGTATGATACATGCATTATTGAGCTTGAATTTTTGTACACATCACAAATACTCTTTAAATAAAGATGAAATTAAATTAATTAACTCCATAGACTGGCAACATCTATAGTTTACTATGACAACAGTTTGCAAATAAAGATTTGATGTGTCAAGTAAATTATAAGTTTTGTGCAGTACTTTGTTTATTTTAGCTAAATTGTTACAAAGCACTGCTTTTATAGTTGAATACTTTACTATACACATATTTCACTACCTCACATTTTATCTTGAGCATTTAAAAAATAATAATACCAAAACACATTCAGCACCAGTATAAAACATAATAAGTTTGATATACACTGAGACATTTAAGAAAAAAAGAAATCACTGTGTTAAAGAACAGAATGTTCAAAGAGAATAACTTGGGCTTGATTTCCATTGGCATGGTGTCTGAATATTTGTATTTGTCCTGCCCCTGCATTTCCTACTAGATTTGATGTGGAGACAGAGTCCATTTGTGGAGGAGCCCTGATACTATAGTTTCCAGAATGGAAGAAACTGAAATACTCCACTACATTTTCCCTATTAACTGAATTTAGTCTGTGTCTCAGATTGAGTAACTTATAGGTCATGGCTACAACAAGAGCACATAGAAGAACAAAAACTCCAAGAAGAATGTCAAAAGACTGATTTAATTTTGCTAGTTTTTTCTCACAGGTAATCAAAGACTGGAAT
The DNA here is from genome assembly GCF_016835505.1 of Polypterus senegalus. NCBI lineage: Eukaryota > Metazoa > Chordata > Cladistia > Polypteriformes > Polypteridae > Polypterus > Polypterus senegalus. The sequence goes on from NC_053160.1 coordinate 58,991,154, forward strand.
GGTACTGAAGCACCCAGATTTTCAGATACTGCGCTTTGCAGAGCAGTAATATTTTCTTGCACATTAAGTAATGATACCTCCAGTGGTGATTGGGATGTCACATGTGTTGTACTCTCGTATGCAAACAACTTTTTGGAAAGTGGAGCAAAGATGCCACTTGTTAATTTCATTCGAAAAGATGTTGAAGGGCGGGGTGATGAAAGCGGTAAAAAAGAAGTGTTACTTGTTAATTTTGCGTCATTAGTTACTGAATAAACTGAAGTAGAATGGAAATTATAAGAGTAGTTTGAGACAATGCATGCTCCAAATTCATCAATATTGATATAGCGTAATAATCTGTCCTGCAAATGAGGAGGATGCTGGCAATGAACATTCATCATAACAGAGGATGACACAAGCCAGTTGCGCAGTTCAAGCAATCTGCAATCACACTGCCAAGGGTTCTTACTTACATTAACAAAAATAAGTGAATCTAAAGACCTAAATACATTGGAATGCAGATATGCTAACTTATTGTCTCTCAGATTTAAAAGTTTAAGAGAAAAAGCAACCCCATAAAATGTTTTTGAATGTAAGTTACTTATATTATTCCTGTCTAGGTGCAGGTATTTCAGGTGCTTCAAAAAGCTGAATGTATTTGGGTAAATAACATTTATATAGTTATTACTTAAAACCAGATGTTTTAATTTCTTTAACTCATCAAAGGCGTGAATATCTATATGTTTAATTTTTGCATTTTCCACTGAAAGATACAGCAGATTTTTCAGACCCTTCAGTGAAGCAGAAGTTATTAGCTTAATCGGATTTCCAGAAAGGTCCAGCCACTTGAGGTTCCCAAGGTGTTCAAACAATCTGGATGGTATCTGACAGAGTAAATTTCCCTTAATACTCAAAATTTCTAATTTTCCAAGATTTGTGAATGCAAGACTGGATATGAACGAAATCATATTGTTTGCAAGGTTGAGCGTTTTAAGTCTACTCATTCCAAAAAGAGCTTGGCAACTAATTGTTTTAAGTTTATTTCCTTGAAGTTCCAAGAGGTTTAAGGCAGGCAAACTATTAAATATTTTGTCTGGAAGATACTGTATTTCATTATGATGAAGGTAGAGAAAATGAAGATTTGAAAGGCCAACAAAAGTATCAGGCTCCAAATGTTGTAACAAATTGTTATTTAAGTGCAAGTAATATAATCTGTGAAGATGCTTCAGTGCTTTAGGGGCAAAGCGAACAAGTCCGGTGTTATTCAGAAAAAGCACAGAGAGCTTTTCTAGCCTTTTGAAATCCTCGGGCAGTACTTGAGAAATATTATTTCCACTCAGGAACAAAACTGTTGTACTCTCGGGCAAATTCCTAGGAATAAAATGCAGGCCGAGACTGTTGCAATGAACTCGAGTTATAGTGCACAGCTGACAGGAAGCAGGGCAGCAAAGTCCCTTGCCTGGAAACATCAAGAGAACTGAATAAAAGTGAAAAATAACTTGAAACTGAAATAAGAGCATTAATCTGAAAATCATTATCATTTTTCCAGGGTGTCCTTTGTCTTTGTGTCATATCCAAAGTGACCAACTGAGTCAAAAGAAGAAAAAAAAAAAAAAACAAACACAAATTAAACAATATTATAAGTAATAAGAAAATAGCTGCAGCAAAAATTTTATGTATGAGAGAAATTATAAAAAAAATGCCTTTTTAATTAATGTGCAAATATTACAAATGGATCCGTTTCTTTTATGTGCATTTCACTAATACAAACATTAATTACATTATTGTATCTTATAAATAAGGAAGATGTAAATTTTGATAAGCATAAACAAATAAGCATAATGAAACAACTAATTTTTACATGATAACATTAGCAGTGTATACTACTTATTAAATTATATATAAAAATCAAGCATGACAAGACAAATCCTACCTCTTCTATGCAAAATCAATGTGGCATTCACCAAAACTATGATAAAGGAATACCCTTAACAATGTCAGGAAGTTTTTCTTTTTTTTAAATGAAAAGTAAACAATGGTTAGATTATCTGGAAGTTGCCATGGATGCAGGAAATCTGCAAAGGATGTCACATTATTTTTAGTAGTTTACTCCATGAAAGGAAATCTCCACCACTTTTTGCCTCTAGAATATTAGAAAAAGAAATTATGCATACACACACACACATATACACAAAACCCATTTCCAAAAAGTTTTAACTAATCAACTTTATTCATTTTTTAAACGTGATTAGTTTAAACTTTACAAACAACAGTATACTGCTGCTGGATTATGTGAATTTCCCCTTGGGATTAATAAAGTATCTATCTATTAAAAATAAATTTACAAATCAGTGCATTTTGTTACTTACTGCCTCAACTTTTTTAAGAAATGGGGTTTTGTGTTTGTGTATGTGTGATATATATATATATATCTCTCTCTCTCTCTCTCTCTCTCTCTCTCTCTCTCTCTCTCTCTCTCTCTCTCTCTCTCTCTCTCTCTCTCTCTCTCTCTCTCTCTCTCTCTCTCTCTCTCTCTCTCTCTCTCTCTCTCTCTCTCTCTCTCTCTCTCTCTCTCTCTATATATATATATCTATATCTATATATATATATATATCTCAACACATGTACACACACATGGGACTAGACTACATGTTTATTATTAACCAGTTTAGTAGCTGGAGGTTTAAGAAAATGACTTATATGTGGTCTCACACTATAAAGTTTTATTTCTCTGACAAACAATAACAATATGTATTAATGAAATTAGTGAAAAATAAACCACTTTCTTCTGCTTCACATTAGTTTGCTTCATGGCTTATATTTTACTAAATAATTCTTACAAGTTGACAGTGAATGAGCAATAATCAGGCACAAGCAAGACTATGAGTACATGCCACAGAGGAGTTAGCAATTCAGTGCCAATTCTTTAATTATTGTATAGTCCTGCCTTGCTTCTGATGATGTTGGGAAGTCACTGGTTCCAATGATAAGTCTGCATTGTCTCCAAATTCTTTGATGATTTTCTTCCCACATTACAAAATGTGTTTTAGTTTATTCAGTGAGCTGAAACATAACCCATACAATTAAATGTGAGTGTAGCGTGCCTTTAATGGACTACAGCCTTGTCCAGGGTTGGCACCCACTCTGAGCTTAATGCGGCTCTGATGGACTCAATCTATTAACCAAAACTGAATTATATGACAAGGTTTGATAATGGAAGAGAAATTTAACCATTATGAAATATTCCTGTGCCATTTTGTACTTCTAAATGACATACCGGAAGACAAAAAAATTTCAAAAACCATTTAAGCTAAAGTTGGAATTACCTAGAGAAAGAGAGCCAGATATTGGAAAGACAGAGCTTATACTTGCAACAACAGGAGCTATTTATGAGGAGGAAGTTGTGAGCATGCACTGGTACAGCACGTTGCCATACCCACCACATGATAAACTACCTCAGGATCCCAAATTAAGACCATAGCACAGCCATGCAATGGGTGACACCTCAGCACCACACTAGTCCAAATGGAATGGAACAGTGCTTTTTTAAAAAAAATTTTTAACCAGTGGCTGGAGTACCAATCCTGCCACCAACCCTCACGTTCTCCCTGCAAGTTGGAGGACCTGCTGAAGGTCTAAAAAATGTTTTCTTTACTAGTAAATGTATGCAAATACTAATTAACTGAATGTGACAGACAATAAAAAAACAGAGAAGACTGCCTTTTAACTGCTCGGTTACATGAATATGTACCTTAATTGCGTGCCAGGTGCTTTAATTAATTCAGTCTAATGTCTCATGTTTAGATGAGACCATTTCTTGAAAGATGGTGTGAAAGCAGTGCTTCACAGAGGTTGTATCGCTTATTTAAGCTCCCATTGAATATAGCATGGTGTAAGCAGCAGTGCTTATAAAGTTAAACTCTAAAAAAGCATGGGTTTTCAGTGCAGTGGAAAAACACGAAATCATAATGCACATAAGCACATATTGTATGAAAGTGATTACATTTCATGTCACTCCCCACTTCAGCCAACAAGGAGATTTAGGTGGCATTTATTGTATCTTTTTTAACCAGGACTTTTTTTAACTTTGTGAATGAGAATTTAATCCAGAGTGTGAACTAAAAAAATCACTTAATTTGTGAACTGCTCCTCCCATAATAAATATATAAATAAATAAACAAACACATATCTATCTATCTATCTATTATATTTTAACAACAGGTAAAAGAAAGTTATAAAGACTTTTCCTGAAAATTGCTTGTTTTTTCCTTTAAAAAGCAGCAATATTAGAACTGTCTCTGTTGATGTAGCCTAAAAAGGAAAGCAAAAACGCAGATTAGCAGTATGATGCAACTGCATCCTTCTGTGTGGATTTACAGAACTAGTGAAACATTTAAATTGTACGTGCATGTCACTTAAATATTCTTTTATAGTAGATGTTACATCTTAAAATAAACATTTTTCTTTTATAAAGGTTAATGATAGTCTCCTTATATAAGACATTTTTCTTTTCAATGTGACCTGGTAACAAAATGTGCAAAGAAAATTTTACAACAAGTACAAACCCTAGTAAGTGACAGTTAAGTTTTAGTATATTTATTATTCAGGAGGCCGTCTGAAAACTGTGGCATGATGACCCTGAATTTTCATTATAGATATGCAGTAGGAATGTGTTATAGAACTCAAATAAAAAAAAAAGCAGCACAAAAACAGACAGTCCAATACATTGTGTGTTACAAAGGCCAGGTTTGTGAAAATGAACAATAATGATGTTAGCATTTTCTGTTTTTGACATAAACTGAGCATTAGTGGAAATGCTTTTAACATATTCTGTGAAGATGGCTGTTAAATGATCAGAATATCTCTATGCAACAAGAGCTGATCTTATGTCCTCATAACAGCTCTAAATGAATCATTTATCCACATATATACTGTCTCTAATATCAAACTTTAAAATAGACAACAATTACAAATAAAAATTATGACTGCAGATGATGTTGTACCATGAAAAACACTGGAAACAGTTTATAACAGGGGCACATAACTGTGTATATATATAGTATATAGGACACACTGTACACATGCTGGGTTTAAGTAATATATTTAGAGAGTCACCAATGGTCGTGAACCTTATTACTGTGAACAAAGCCCTGAAGGAAAACTCTGAAAAGGAGTACAAGTGCACCTTGCAACAAAGGCTGATAGATTCAGTCAACACCACAGTGAGCAGCACAGGAATCCAGCCAGGGAAAGGTGGCTTCCTTCTCATGACTGAGGGCAGGAAACCCACCACATCTCAAAATTATCAGACCCTCCAAGAGATAGTAAAATTACAGTACACACAGCAGAATGTATCCATCTGAAAGAAGGGATATTCTCTGGACCAAGAAGATATTAAAGAAAGAACTGTCCCTTTAAGAGTTACAGAGGACTAAATAGTACTTGTTCACCTCTGACTATGGTACAAGGTTTAAAGCTGTCTAGTGACACAGAAAGAATAAACTTAGGTCAGGAGATAAAGAGAAGAGCTCCCTTGGTGTAGAAATAACACAAGTGAGTGAAAGCTAAGGAAGACCAGTATGGGGAAGAGCCGTGTGTGGAAGTGACCAAGAGGACAAGTCACCACACTGAACACATAACAAATCAAGTTATCTATTTTATCATTTACAATAGGGGAAAATAAGTTTATTTGCATTGTATTTTTTTTCTATGAATTCCGCTTTATTATTTATTTATTAAAACCATTTATTTCCTAATCTTTAAGTGATCTAGCTTTTTCTAACTCAATCAGATAGGCATACATAGGTGCACCCTTTACCAGATCATAAAATACACTGAAAATATATTATGAAGCTGAACATAACAAAGTTAATTTAATCTGTAAAGGTAATGATCTACAGTCTACTACTGACAAAGAAAAAAACAACAGCATATTAAGAATGCTTTGTTTTTCTTTAAAAAATTATTCATGCAGTATGCTTCAAATAAAAATGATGATGTGAGAGCAAAGCATACGCACCACATGAAAAGAAGACTTTCAATACCCTCAGACACTTCTTACCATCAGCTTAAATCACAGTTATTTGATGGTGGGATTATAACACTTAAGTCTCAAAATCTTTATTTATATGTCCTGTAAAAATACTGATAGCTAGTTCGTATGAACAGACTTTTAAGAAGTGTTTTTTTGCTCACACATTGTGAATAAAGTGTTACTGTGTAATATTTATATTTCTGCCAACACCGGCAAGATCATCACAGATCTTCTATTTTTATGCATTGTTTATTTAACCAAGGCTTCCCATGCAGTAAAAAGTATTTCTGAAGCTATTTGCATAACAACTTTTCAAATGACAAAACAAATACAGGATTTTAGAAATTGTTACACATTTTGTAAAAGTAAAAAACTGAAATAATACATTGAAGCAAGTATTCAGACACTTTATTGAGTACTTTCTGGGAGCACGTTTGGCGGAAATTACAGTCGGAGTCTTCTTGGTTAAGACACAACAAGTTTCACACACCTTTTTTTGGGAGTTTTCTCCTGTTTTTCTTTGCAGATCTTCTCAAGCTCTGTTCAGTTGGATGGGAACTATTGAAATACAGCTGTTTTCAGGTCTCTCCAGAGATGATTGATTGGGTTCATGTCTGGGCTGTGGCTAAGCCAGTCAAGGACATTCAGCGACTTGTCGTTAAGATACTCCTATGTTGTCCTTGCTCTGGGCTTTATAAGGACCATTGTCTTGTTGGAAGTTGAACATTTGTCCCACTGGGTGGTCCAGAGTGCTCTGAAGCAGGTTTTTATTAAGGCTACTGCTGTACTTTGCTCTGTTCAAAGTTCCCTTGACCCTGACAAGTCTTCCAGTATCTACCACTGAAAAACAAACCTCACATGATGTTGTTGCCACCACATATACTTCACTGTTGGAATGCAAAGGTAATGAACTCTGCCTGGTTTACTTCAGACATGACACTTAAAATTAAAAACAAACACTATAATGTAGGTTTCATCAGAGCACAGAATCATGCTTCTCAGTCTGAGAGTCCTTTGGGTGCCTCTTTGCAAACTCCAAGCTGGCTTCCATACATCTTTAAATGAGGAGAGGCTTTTGTCTGACCACTCTGCCATAAAGTCTGTGCCTCAACACAATTCTATCTCTAAGCTCTGCATGCAATTCCTTCAACCTCATAGCTGGATTTTTGTTTTGATGCACACTGCGAACTGTGCTACCTCATATATGCAGGTATGTGCCTTTCCTAATCACATCCAATCAATTGTATTTATCACAGATGGACTACAAACATGATGAAGAAACATCTAAAAGAAAACCAATAGAATGCGATGCACCTGAGACAAATTTCAAGTTTAATAGCAAAAGGTCTCAATGGTTGTGTCAATGTGACATTTCAATTTTTTATTTTTAATAAATTAGCAAAATTTCCCAAATTCTGTTTTTTCTTTGCAGACTAGGGTATTGAGTGTTGCTTTATGATTTATGAAAAAAAATTTTTTTTTTTGTCCCACTTATTTAATAATTGTGCACGATTGTCTGGTGATTGTCCACTTTTCTGTCTGCTTAGATGCATCAGCATGTTGGGTCATCTACTTGATAGCTTTGCCATTAAATCACTGCAGAATTTTTACTTTTACTGACACATTTCTTTTTTCTTCTGCCTTCAAAAGTGCTCAGCTCCAAGGACCCACAGGGTCTTTACTACATTGCCTTTTTCCATTCCCTGCAAACCTACCATCTTCTTATGCAATGGTTTAGAGAATTCACTTTACCCTCATTTTTCTACAGAGATAATATCTTCAAAAGGTTTACAGATTGTATTGAAATAACATGTAGTGGCATATCATGCAGGGTTAAAATTAAGTATCAGTTTTGCTAAACACTTATACAAATTCTATTAAAGTACAACAAAGGCAAGGAAATATATCACAATGGATCGCATACTCTATTTTGTCACACTTTCCTAAATAAGTCATAAAGTAAAAGATTAACTTCAATGCCAGGTGGTTCAAGGAAACACAAAGCATAAGATAAACATTTCATCAATAAAAACAATTACAGACATTTTTTGATCTACAATATTTGAGACATTATGTTTTCATTTCAAATATACCTACTTATTATTTGAAGGAAGCAGGGAGAGCAGTGAAAGTGCTGAAAGTTTTCTTCTTTCTGGTTGGGTAATGTTATCCATTCTGTCAACCCACATTTCTATTAAACTGCCCAACAGATGATCGATCTATATATTAAAAAAATAATGTTATTCTTAAAATGCACACGGTAATATTTAATCATAATAGCTGAATTAATTCCTTTATTTTAAGTTTAATATGGATTAGGATTTTTGCAAACCTCAAAATCTTGGGGTTATTTTTGACAGTAACGTCTCTTTTGAGAAACATATTAATTCTGTGGTCAAGAGTTGTTTTTTCCAGCTTCATCTTTTAGCCAAGGTTAAGCCTTTTAATCTCCTAGGAATCTTGAGAAAGTTGCTCATGCTTTTATCTTTTCTTGGCTTGATTACTGTAACTCATACTATAGCAAGTCCCTGATAAGCAGATTGCAGTTGGTTCAGAATGCTGCTGCTCGTTTTTTGGTTATAGCAATAGTACTAGGGTGTTGTACCATGTTAGCCATGATGAATGTAGAGAAAAGCCAAGCAAAATTACACCTTTTATTGGCTAACTAAAAGGATTACAATATGCAAGCTTTTGAGGCAACTCAGGCCCCTTCTTCAGGCAAGATGCAATACAGAAACTGGAGTTCCCTGTGTTTATATACACTCTAGGACAAGAAACAACATTGGTAAATCTTTAAATGAGAAATCTTAAATGTAAAAAATTAATAGATTCATTACGGCTAGGGTTAATTTAACAAGAGAGAGAAGAACAATGTATGGTCAGGATCTTTACCGCATCCCCCTTGTTGTCACCTACAACCCACATCTTGAAACACTTCTAAAAATTATAAAAGAACTTCAGCCAATGCTAAACAATGACCAAACACTTAAAAATGTATTTCCTGAACCTCCCCTCCTGGCATACAGACACCACCAAACCTTCAGCAACTAATTGTCCGAAGCTCCCTAAATAAACCAACAGAAAATGGCACATCTCCCTGCCTACAGAAAAGATGCAAAATGTGTGCCCACATTTACAATACAGACCATATAGTTATACCACACTGTCGACTTGAACATCACATAAAGGGATCATTTTCCTGCAAATCATCTAATGTGGTCTACCTAATTCTGTGCATGAAATGTCCTGACACTGCACTCTATGTGGGAGAAACTCGACAAACACTTCGCCAGGGAATGAATTTACACAGGTTCCACATTAAACGTGTCAACACAGATGTTCCTCTAGCGAGAGGGATTTTAAAGTCACAGTGCTTATGGGCAACTTGAAAACACAGCAAGAGAGAAAAGAATGGGAAGTTAAACTCATGTTAAAATTTAATACATTACAACATGGCTTGAATAAAGAAAAGAGTTTTATAGCCAGATATGAGGATTGTTTACATCTCTCAGAATGACACAGATAACCTGTCTACTGACCCACATTGTTTTGAAAAACTCATTAGAAACTTCAAAAGACTTTTTTGGACAGTTATCCAAAGGTCTTACCATATATTGTTCTTCTCTCTCTTGTTAAATTAACCCTAGCTGTAATGAATCTATTAATTTTGTACACTTAAGATTTCTCATTTAAAGATTTACCAATGTTGTTTCTTGTCCTAGGGTGTATATATACACAGGGAACTCTAGTTTCTGTAATACATCTTGCCTGAAGAAGGGGCCTGAGTTGCCTCAAAAGCGTGCAAAATGTAATCCTTTTAGTTAGCCAATAAAAGGTGTCATTTTGCTTGTATTTTTGGTTATAGCAAGAAAGTTCGATTCTGTACCTCCAATTTTAGCATCTTTACACTGGCTGCCTGATAGTTTCCAAATTGATTTTAAAATTTTTCTGTTGTTTTTTTAATCAATACATGGTATGCCCCTGTCTGCTTATCTGAATTGTGTGTTTTAACTCCTCTTAGTCATTTGTGTGTTTCAATATACTACTGGTTTCATTGTGTTTTATTGTATTTATGATATGTGTATTTGAAAAGCACTTTGGCTACAGCAGTACTACCTATTCTTGTCGAAATGGTAAACAAGTATTTTCCTTTTTGTGATAAAAGTTTGCTTTCAAGGCCTCATTCAACATTGACCTTAATCTTTTACAGAATGTCTTAAAATGAAAGAAAGCAAGTACATTTACACAAAAAAGAACAAATTAAACACTTCTGTCCCACTGAACAAACTGCAGTAAAGCTGACTGTAAGTTGGATGGTTTACATACTTGCTCATGACAAAGTTCTCACTAGTACTTTAGAACAACGCCACAAAGAGAAATATTCCATCTCATCTAAATACTTTGAACTTATTAAATCCAAACAAGAAAAACAGCAAAATCTATGGATTCTAGTGAGGAAGTTAACCAAAATGGTCTGAAACCACCATAAAAAAACATTTATCACTTGATAATTTTAGCCATCACAACTACAGCAAAAAAAAAAAAAAAAAATTAAAGACTCAAGCACCAGGGCAATTGCCAATACAGCCTGTTTACCTTAACTTACAAAAGAACTTCCATATCTCAGAATAAAACATCACTCTGACAAGACAGATGTATGGCCCATAATTGACCTTGTGACAGTCTTCCAATCCAGTAATGTACCCTTACTCTCTTAAGATATAGGATTTTATGCACACGTTAATGAACTGTTACATATTCAAGAACTAGCAAAATACCCGCGCTTCGCAGCGGAGAAGTAGTGTGTTAAAGAAGCAATGAAAAAGAAAAGGAAACATTTTGAAAATAACGTAACATGATTGTCAATGTAATTGTTTTGTCACTGTTGTGAGTGATGAGTGTTGTTGTCATATATATATATATATATATATATATATATATATTTACACACACACACATAAACATATATATATATACATATCTATACATATACACATATATACATACATATATATATCTACATATATACACATACATACATACACACACATATATACACACAAATACATATATATTTATACATACACACACACATATATAAACATATATATACATAGCAAAATACCCGCGCTTCGCAGCGGAGAAGTAGTGTGTTAAAGAAGTTATGAAAATGAAAAGGAAACATTTTGAAAATAACGTAACATGATTGTCAATGTAATTGTTTTGTCATTGATATTGAGTGTTGTTGTCATATCTATCTATTTATATATATCTGTATATATATATATATATATATATATATATATATATATATCTATCTATTTATATATATATATATATATATATATATATATATATCTGTATATATATATATATATATATATCTGTATATATATATATATATATATATATATATATATATATATATATATATATATATCAAAATACCTCGATTGGCAGCGAGAAGTAAAAAGAAAAGGAAACATTTTAATAATAACGTAACATGATTGACAGTGTAATTGTTTTGTCATTGTCATGAGTGTTGCTGGTATATATATATATATATATATATATATATATATATATACACATCTATACACATATATATACACAGTTATATATATATATATATATATATATACATATACACACATACATATATATACATACTGTATATACACATATACATATCTACATATATACTGTATATACACATTTATATATACAAATCTACATATATATATCCACATATATATATATATTAGGTGGGACTCGATTAAAAAATTAATCCAATTAATTAGAGGCTGTGTAAGAATTAATCTTGATTAATCGTATGTATCCGACACGAAATTTGCCCCAAATCGCAAATGTTTTTTTTTTAATTTAAAAGTGTTTTAGTGGGCGACAGAATCAAATAATAGACATGTACATGAATATTGTAAACTGAAGCTGTTTTAATTTCTGAAAAAAAGCCTTTAAACTGCATTTGAATTCAAAACAGAAACAAAAATATCATCCCTGGTTAAAATTGGGCAGACTTAAAAATAAAGTGGTAGTTTAAGTACTTTAAGTAGATTTTCAGAATAGTATTGTCTTTAAATAATAATAACCAAAATTTCAACATAAAGTGCAGTTTTTCTTCTTAAAAAAATAAGTCAGAAACATAAAAGGTAATTTGACCAACTTAATCTTTAAACTCTGAGTAACCTTAGCCAAAATTATTTTGTACATTAGGCTAAAACAGTGTGATCATTGAACATTTTGTAATTAGATGTAATTAGAATTACTAACGGTCACGGAAGTCCAATGATCCCCAGTAAGAGCCACAAAGTCTGCTTTCTGTAATGCATCTAATTTTGCTTGCTTTTCAGTGTGCACAAAACCATGCTTTTATCAAGGTTTCGCTCGGGAAGTCGAAATGATCAGTCGTAGGAACGCTTTATTCCGACTCTAACATTTTTGTAGCTGTGATGTGTGCATCAGTGTAATGGATGTACCAGGAAATCATGCATTGACAAAAGTTCCCGCTTGCTTGGAATTGAAAGTGTGATTAAATGCGTTATTTTTTTAACGCGTTATGGAGTACATGCATCGAAGCTTCTCAGCTGTGCTTGTGCTAATAAAGGGAAACATTTTAAAATAACGTAACATGATTCTGCGTTAACCTAATATTTTTTCATACGTCCCAAACCAAGGAGATGCGAAGGTAAAATGAATCAGTAGCGCGTGTACATACTCAGTGCATCCCTCTCGAATCGAACCTCAATGTCGGCATTAGAGGCTTAAGACTCTACAATTGCGCCACAGCATGTGGCTTGTCTATGCGAGAGTATGTACTGTAGATCGGGGTATATATATACATTTAAATATATACCCGCGTATCGCAGTGGAGAAGTAGAAGTTATGAAAAAGAAAAGGGAACATTTTAAAAATAACGTAACATGATTGTCAATATACAGTAATTGTTTTGTGAGTGTTATTGAATGTTGCTGTCATCAAGGATTTGATTATCATTATTTGTTTCAATCAGGGTCGTATTTGTACGATGTGTTGTGTTCAAGTTACATTCCGTGTTTGTCAATCGTTGTAAAGATAAGAGGTTTCATTCATCGATTAGTTTCTTACTGCATCAATAAACAGCTCGTCTTCTTCTTTATCTGAGACCTGACACACTGCATGCACGGGTTTTTTACACTGTCTTCCTTTAGCGGACATTGACTTTTTCCACCGTGTGCTTTGTTTCCACAGTAGCTGCATTTATGAATATGCTTATCAGACGCTTCATATTTTTGCTGCCTTTTCAATTGTGTAATTCGGTTTTGTTCAGCGCTCTTTGGAACTGTTGCTTTTATCTGTGCACTGCGTCAGTTCACGTGAGCCACTCGGTGTACTTGCATCGAAGGTTCCCAGCTGTGCTGGTGCCATCTCGTGCTATGTCCATAGCTTTATTTAATGTTACCTTAGTCCTGGCACTTAAAACTTTCTCTCGCAGTTTCGCTGAGTTTGTGTCAAACACCACCCTGACCATCTCATCTTCCTCTCCATAAGCACAGTCCTTCACCCGTGAATATTTACCCGTGGCAGTTTGCTATTGGATTGCCGCTGACGGACGGCCTTATATGGGCAGGCACTAAATTACAAACGCCAGCGGCAGCCTGTCTATGAACTTAATTTAAAGTGTAGGTTTACATCGTGCTTTGTTTCCGAAGTAGCAGAACTCGCTTCTTATTGTTTCGCTGCCTTCTCAATTATATAATGCATGTTTTCTTGAGCGCTTTTTTGAGGTCTTCCTGGTTTTCTATGTACTGCGTGATTACGTGGGAGGCGTGATGATGTCACACGAAACTCCGCCCCCCGGCGTTCAAGCTCATCTCCATTACAGTAAATGGAGAAAACTGCTTCCAGTTATGACCATTACGCGTAGAATTTCGATATAAAACCTGCCCAACTTTTGTAAGGAAGCTGTAAGGAATGAACCTGCCAAATTTCAGCCTTCCACCCACACGGGAAGTTGGAGAATTAGTGATGAGTCAGTGAGTGAGTCAGTGAGTGAGTGAGTGAGTGAGGGCTTTGCCTTTTATTAGTATAGATTAATATAACATGCATTGAAATGGATTTTCATGAATCATATACCTGTATGATCCACTTCTTATGGAAGTGTTCATCTGATGCTGACAGCTATAGGAACTGTCAAGCCAATCAAGTGAACCTTTATATCTCGTATATCATCTACACAATATTCATTAGCATTTTAAATATTCTAAACAAAGCTATGATTTGCAAATCTTTAAACATGGGATCATCTTTTAGCAGCCCATGTGCAAGTTTTTTATAACTCTCCAAGCTGTCCTCCAGCACAGTTTAGGCATATATTAAAATCTGTTAAAATCAGCTATCAAACATCTGTAAAATCAGACATGTGCAGACAGTCTGAATGAGTCAGATGCTAAAGTTAGGTCAATGGGGCTTGAAAGGAAGCAGAGAGAATTCACAACAAAATGTAATAATTTACTCTGTGTTTGGCAGAGCCCACACCTTACAATTCAGTGAAGTGGGATTAGTGGAAAGGCTCCCAATCAAAAGAAAATGACATTTTAAATGGTTTAAACCAGTACTTAGAGCAAAAAGATTTGGCAGAGGAGGCCTTCGCCTAGCTTACATGCCTGCTGTTTCGCTCTTAATTCTACTTCTTTAAAATTAAAGACAAAAAATATACAGTTGTGTCATGTCTGTGTCATCTATTGATTAATCAATAAGCTAGGGATATATGATCAGTCTGACTAACACCATACATCACCTAACTTTGGATATTTTCTGTTAAGATACAAACACAATGTGCAGGAGTTGTATTTGACAGACTTACCCATTTGCTTAATTGATTTATTAATAGTATGCTGTAATAAAACAGCTGGCACGCATGAATGAATGCTTTGTTTTGCTTAGCTAGTATCCTTACAGCTTGAAGAGGACACCTGTTGCATATTCTTGATGAACTTGTAAACAGGTATTTTCCTTTCAAGGCCTAAATTTTGTCTTTCCTTGGTCTTAGATAGTGGTGATTCTGAAGATAGGAACATCTCATACTGTATTGTTTTATCGTGCTCATTGGTTCATTCCAAAACAGACAGGTCAGAATTATAGCATTATAAAGACATACTTTAAGGTTCATTCATCATTAAACATTAATCAGTAACAATTTTTCACTTAAGACATTTTGTCAAAGACAATTTTGCAAGCTTGCAAAATTAATTGGGTACAGCCACTAAGGATTTTTTTTAGTAGCAGAATTTTTTTTACTAGAATTTCTACAGAAGAGTTTTACTACAGCCAAACAAACAAACATTGCTATAAGCAGATATAAAAACCTGTCCAATCCAATAAATTATAGAAAAAGTTAAGATCCATTATTCTTAGTTAGCACTAAAAATCTCACATCACTGTGGATTTTTATAAAAAATTTTTTTATCTAAACGATCAAGCTTGTGCATTTATAATGAAATTAATACAGAATGAATTCAGTGCAACATATACTGCATGATTACCTCTTACCTCCCGTCCATGTTACTTTGTAATGTCTGCGCCCTGGACAATAAATTGGACTGCATTCGACTCCAGCGAGTTACCCAGCGTGAACTTAAGAGACTGTTGCGTCTTTTTTTTTCACAGAGACGTGGCTCAGTGACAGAGTTCTGGATGCTGCCATACAGCTAGATGGGCTAACCACATTTCAAGTCAACAGAAATGCTACTCTGTGCAGTAAGACTCGCGGTGGTGGACTGTGTGTTTATATTAGGGAATCCATTAATCGGGAGCCCGGGATTCCTGGACATTTTTCATTCCTGCATTACCGGGAAACCAGGAACGGCCAAGCTTGCATATACAGCATGTAAAAGTATAAAAATCAATCAAGAAATAACAGAGTTATAGTTGAAAATAATTAAGTGGCAAGGTTTTTTGGCCCACAGTGTAGTGTGTTGCTGATTAAAGAAACAAAGGTTACATTCCAAGATAATTATTAAATATTTGAGGAGATATCTTAAGCTTACAGTGTATGCAGCAATATTTGACAATAAGAAAGTTACTGCAAAAAGAATGAAAAACTGCTAAAGCAAAAATCGAAAGACACTTCTGTCACATGAAGTACCCACCGTTTTGCATGTCTGCCTCAAAATATTTCTAATATTGTTTTCATATCTTTAATTCAGTCAACAACAGACCAGCAGCAGTCAGTCTCCCGGCTCCGACTAAGACTGAGCACAGTGGACTGGGAGGAATCTGCACTCTGCAGCTCACGAATGCTGGGACGGGGCAGACTTCATTGAATTCTGTCAGACAACGGCTTTGAACAGCAACTTGAAATTGCAATGCATCAGTCTGTTGCATCTGCATTATCTGTGCCAAGAAACTTGCCATCACAGAATGATGACAAGAAACTGGATGCATCAGTAAAAGCTGAAATGGCGGTGTTTCAAAGCAATGGCAAGCACGGGCGTTGTTTAGAACAAGTGTATCAGTATCTGATGACTGTGCCGCCTACTTTAGTGGAGGCAGAGCGTGCTTTCTCAGCGACTGGCATACACTGCTTAAAGGTGCGCTCTCACCTGGACGACCACATGCTGGACAAGTTGTGCTTTCTATGCTCTTATTACCGCAACTAACTAGATACATGTACTTATATGACAGCATGAACTGTTTGTAGATAATGTTAGTCTTTTATTGGTGTCAACATATTGGAGTAGTTGTATTAAAAATAAGTGTCGGTCGTTCTAAAACCGTTCGCATGAGAGATGCCCATGCACTATGTCATCCCCGGTAGGCCGGGATTCCTGAATTCCCGAGAATGGATAAACCCGTCTGGGAATGGATTACCTAGTTTATATTAACACGGAATGGTGCAATAACTCTGTGCTTGTTTCTAGCTACTGCTCACCGCTAGTGGAGTTTCTGATTGTTAAATATAGCCCTTTTTATTTGCCTCGGGAATTCACCACCATCCACATAATCGGAGTTTACATACCTCCCAGCGCTAATGCTAAGGAATCGCTCTACGAACTATACAGCACCATCACAGTCATACACCAGGATGGACTGGTTATTGTTGCTGAAGATTTCAATCATGCGAATCTCAAGTCAGTGCTCTCTAAATTTTGCAACGAGAGGGACGAACACGCTGGATCTTACTTGTATAAACATTCCTGCCGCGTACTGGGTGGAGCCCTGCCTCCACTTCGGAAACTCAGATCCAACATACAATGCCAACATACAGATCGCTCATCAGACGCACCAAACCGATTCTGAAGCAGGTAAGAACCTGGCCAGCAGAAGCCATCTCTGCTCTTCAGGACTGTTTTGAGTACACTGACTGGGACATGTTTAGAGAGGGTGCAACCAACAGCGACTTTATCAACTTGAAGGAGTACATGTCAGCAGTGACCAGCTACATATATAAGTGCATTGATGACGTTACTGTCTCCAAGTACATCACTGCCCGCCCCAACCAGAAACCGTGGATTACAAAGGAAGTGTGTGTGCTACTGAGAACCCGGGACTCTGCCTTCAAGGAAGGTGACGAAATCGCCCTGAGAACAGAGAGGGCCAAACTATCCCACACCATCAGTGCGGCAAAGCACACACACACCCAGAGAATCCAGGGACATTTTCTATATGACAAAGTCGCATGAAGCATGTGGAAAGGCAACCAGGTTATAACTAATTACAGGACAACTCCACCCACCTGTAACAGTGATGCCTCCCTTCCAGATGAGCTGAATAAATTCTATGCACGGTTTGAAGCACAGAACAACGTGGTGATGAGGAAGACCACCTCTCCTCCTAGCGAACAAGCATTAAATCTGACTGTGGCCAATGTGAGACATACTCTACGATGAGTCAAACCATGGAAGGCTGCAGGACCAGACAATATTCCTAGCAGAGTACTAAGGGAATGTGCAGACCAACTGACAGACATTTTTACTGACATCTTCAACATCTCCCTGAGCACCGCCATTGTCCCAACCTGCTTCAAAACCACCACCATAGTTCCCGTGCCAAAAAAGTCACAAGTGTCCAACCTCAATGACTACCACCCCATTGCACTCACTCCTATTATCATGAAGTGCTTTGAGAAGCTTGTCATGAGGGACATCACAACCCTGCTGCCCCCCTCACTGCACCCCCTGCAGTTTGCTTATCGCCAGAACCGTTCAACAGATAATGCAATAGCCACCACTCTCCATCTGGCTCTCGGGCATCTGGACAATAAGGGCACATATGTTCAAATGCTGTTTATCGACTTCAGCTCAGCATTTAACATGATTATTCCTCAGCAGCTGACGGAAAAGCTGAGCCTGCTGGGACTGAACACCTTCCTCTGTAACTGGATTCTGGACTTCCTGACTGAGAGACCTCAGTCAGTCAGGATTGGAAAAAACATCTCCAGAACCACCACACTGACCACTGGAGCCCCTCAAGTCTGTGTGCTCAGTCCATTATTGTTCACACTGCTGGCTCATGACTGTGCAGTAATGCACAGCTCTAATCACATCATAAAATTTGCCGATGACTGTGGTGGGTCTCATCAGCAACAACAATGAGTCAGCATACAGAGAGGAGGGGCAGCGGTTAACGGACTGGTGTAAAGCCAATAACCTGTCTCTGAATGTAGACAAAACAAAGGAGATGATTGTTGAATTTAGGAAGACTAAGAGTGACCATCTGCTACTGAACATGTTTCCAAGACAAGATCCAACCTGTGGACACTGCAATCAAGCTCAGGCTTGAGCTCAAAATCGGTGATAATAATCGAACAAGTGATCTCATTTAATTAGCTGGTCTTTTTTTATTCTTCTCTTATTCTGCATTCAAAAAAACCAAACAGTATGATTTTTGTATTTAAAAGACATTTAGAAATACAGTGGTACCTCGGTATACGTCTGCTTTGGAATAAGTCCAACTTGGCATACGTCCTGTTTAGAGGCGAAATATTTTGCTTGATATACGACTCGTGTGCTAGAACAACACGTGTGGTATACCGGGTGCGCACCTTCAAAAAAAAAAGGGCCAAGTTTTAACCTGTACAGTAATCCCTTGCTATATCGCGCTTCGACTTTCGCAGCTTCACTCTATCGTGGATTTTATATGAAAGCATAACTAAATATATAATGCGGATTTTTCGCTGCTTCGTGGATTCTGCGGACAATGTGTCTTTTCACTTCCTGTACATGCTTCCCCAGTTGGTTTGCCCAGTTGATTTCATACAAGGGACGCTATTGGTGGATGACTGAGAAGCTAACCAATCAGAGCACGCAGTTAAGTTCCTGCCTGCTAAATGCAGTGTTAACCAGAAAGTCTTGTCTCGCTCATTCAGCATCAACGTGTTTCGCTGCGTAAAGAGTTGTGCTCTTTTGTGTTTATCTTTGTGCATAGTCAAGCCCTTCATTATGGCTCCAAAATGATCTGCTACTGCTTCAGGGGCCGTGCCCAAGTGCAAACGGAAGATGTTAACGATTGCCGAAAAGGTAAACGTTTTGGATTTGTTGAAGGCTACGATTCTTTTTATTTAAAAAGTAGGAAAAGAATATAAGATCTACGGCCACAGTGTCCTTTTAATCAGGGTGCAAAACGAGTTGTAAGTGGATGTAATAAGGCAGTAGTCTGGATGGAATCTGCTTTAGGGATTTGGGTTGAAGACTGCCAGAAGAAGAACAACGGCAGTGCTACACAATCACCTGAAGTGGCTGCTTTGGAAGAGCTGTAATGCTCTCCTTTGTTGTGCAGTAAAATTAAACTCATTGTTATCGGACAAGTCTTTTTCATTTATTTCATCTAATTGCTTTTGTATTTATGTATTTTAGTATTAAGCAGTGTTTAAATTATTTTATACAACCCCATCAATGTATAATATGCCAATAACAATAGGATTTTTTTTTCATGGGAACGAATTAATCATTTTCCCATTATTTCTTATGGGAAAAATTCGTTTGGTATAAGTCCTGTTTGGTATAAGTCCAAGGATCTGGAACGGATTAAGGACGTATACCAAGGTACCACTGTATTTGTTTTTTATAAAGTTATACATGCTTAACTCTCTTTTGTTTTCCTATTATTTTCCCCTTTTCCTGTATAGTTGCTCCCTTTATTTAACCCTAATAGTGACAATTAACAAACAGTACAGCAGATACACAGGATGATGAAAGCAGCAACGATTTCAGTGTCAGACTTGCTAATTAGTAAATAATCAATTAAATAACCAAAACACATGGAAAAGAAAAATGAAAATTTGGTTGAAAATACTGTTAACAGCTTAAAAAAAGCCTTCATATTCCCATATAACTGCTTATTACATTTTAATAAAAATCTATCAAACTTAGTTTGCAATTTCTACATTGACTCCAAAACACTGAAACTGGGAAATAATGACTCATGTAATTAGGCTAGGAGTCCAATGAAAAAGGGAATTTGTTTAGAACAAAAACCTGCAGCCACAGTGGGTCCCCAGGATCAAGTTTGGGAACCACTGCTCAAGTACATAGTTTACTTAAACTATGGGTCACTGCCCCCATTATGATCAGCGCCAAATTCTCCAAGGGGAAACCACACTATGACAAATCGACCTAGAATGGATTTCAAAGAAACTAAAAAGAGTATGAATGAATGTGATGGGGAAAAAAAAACCCTGTAGGTAGTAGTAAATAGCCTGGATTTTTTTTGAAGTTAAAGATCAAAAAATATCCTTGTTTTTCAGGTTTATGTCAAAACAACGACTTTTTTCTCTTCAGTTAGGTATTAGCTTTCAGTAAATTAAAAAAATCTGTTAGGAACAACTGGTGTATATAACTTACTGTGTTATGCATTTTTTAAACTACTCATTTTTTCATGCAATTAATTATTTCGGTTCTGGCTAAGTACACAGCATGTTTTCACAGCAGAGTCCAGATCTTGCCATTCTCTGCACAGAATTTTAATGTTCTTTTCATGTATGTGTGGAGTTTTCTCAGGATATTCTGATTCTCCTCCTGCATTCTAGAGATGTGTGTTAGGTTATTTAGCAACTTTGAATTGGCCCTGAATCTGTGAGTGCAGATATACATGTGCCTTGAAAATGACGTGTGTTTCATAAGAGATTAATTCCTACCCTATATTCAGTCCACCTGGGATGTTTACTGGAATTACTGGACTATGAAAAAAAACAACTGGAAAAATGGTTACATTTAAGAGGAAGCATTTTACAAATATTTATGTATTTGTCTGAACTCAAATATACTGTACATTATAATATTAGTTTTTACCACAAACAGGAAGTTATTATCACCAACCATTCCCATTTTATTAAGGTGTATCCATATAAATGGCCCACCCTGTACATTATAATATTAGTTTTTACCACTAATCCTCTCCTATAGCAAAAAACACCACAATCACTACACCAACTGTGTACCTGCACTGTCACTCTAAGGCTTTCTACACTGCTTTCTCATCTATCTAGCCTAGACTCCCTACCCAACGGCATAACTTGAAAATGCCTATAAGCTTTAAGTTGACTTTGCTGCACATGGTTTACTTTGCTGAAAAGATAACTTTCAGCAACATACCTCCAAGAGTTTTTGTACTTTGCTATGCATGCTAGAGAAAAGGAGTGGGAGGAAACTGCTTATTGAGTGATTTTGACACCTAATAATATTAATGTTGGAGGTTTGTATTTTAAACAAGTGTACCTCCCCTTGAACAGTATGGTGGCATACAGTAACTACTTTTGTTGGTTGCACATGGAAGATTATATATATATATATATCTATATATATATATATATCTATATATATATATCTATATATATATATATATATATATATATAGGCTGCACGGTGGCGCAGTGGTAGCGCTGCTGCCTCGCAGTTAGGAGACCCGGGTTCGCTTCTCGGGTCCTCCCTGCGTGGAGTTTGCATGTTCTCTCCGTGTCTGCGTGGGTTTCCTCCGGGTGCTCCGGTTTCCTCCCACAATCCAAAGACATGCAGGTTAGGTGGATTGGCGATTCTAAATTGGCCCTAGTGTGTGCTTGGTGTGTGGGTGTGTTTGTGTGTGTCCTGCGGTGGGTTGGCACCCTGCCCGGGATTGGTTCCTGCCTTGTGCCCTGTGTTGGCTGGGATTGGCTCCAGCAGACCCCCGTGACCCTGTATTCGGATTCAGCGGGTTAGGAAATGGATGGATGGATGGATATATATATATATCTATCTTGCTATCAGAAACTAGCAATATTTTTAAAAGATTTAAAAGATTTTGATGTTCCAGAAAAAAAAGACAGTATAGACTCAGAAATAATTAAACATTCATCAGGGGAAAAACTGAATTTCAATTTACTTTCTGGCATTTACAAATTCAGTCATGGATTGTGACTGGGGCACTGAAGCTGTGGATTCAGTAATCACTGTGCTTCAATTAGACAATTTCACAGAAAATCTATCAAGTCCAAAAGTTGAATACTCCCGTGGTTGTATTTTAGAAAAAGGAACAAATATACCGGAAGGTATTTCTTTCATTTCTCCAAATGCACTTGTGCAGTGGTGGACTAACATGCACATGAGCAATTAGAAAGCATATGTAGGTAAATACAGTTTCTGCAACGTTCACGTCTCAAAGGTCTCCCCATTTGTGAATATTGAAAAGGAAGGGAAAAACTTTTGGAAGAAAATTCCATAGCCATAATTTCCTTTCTTTATACTATTTTATGGGAATGAAATAACAAAAATCAGAGACAACAATCAACAAACAATTATGTGCATCATATCAATAGTTTTTAATGGGTTCATGAAAGAAAAAAAAACAACAAATAAAACAGAAAAGAAAATCCATTTTGAAGTTTCAGGGAGTCACTGACTGTTTTATTAAAAACTTTGTGTGTTTTTTTACTTCTAATTCATTGGGTTTACCAACATCCATCCATCCATTATCCAACCCGCTATATCCTGCACACACTAGGGACAATTTAGAATCGCCAATCCATCTAACCTAAAATAGTGAATTTACTTGTAAAATTATTATTGTTGAGGGCAAAGTACATAATTTTTAGAAGACTTCAACACTACCCATGATTAGCCTGACAATAAAATATCCTTAAGGAGAGAGCACCCTCCGTTTTATAACACATATTGAATTTTTTTTTAAAAACTACATGCTAAGCTGGAAAGAACAATTGTTTAAAAATATATATAGTTGTTATTTTTATGATAATTTTTTTATTTATTTAATACAACTAATAAAAATACATTGTAATGCATAAAGAGAAACAAAACTCAAGACAGTACCCACCCACAGATATAAAGGATAAAGCTTTCCAAATCGACCTACCCACCAAACCTTCCAACACTCCATTTTTAACCCCAGAGAGAGGGGGACCAGAGAAAGAGTGAGATCTAGTTGACTGAGTTTATTTCAGGACACCATTCATAACAAAATAAACAAACAAGAAACCAATAAGCATAGATATTAACCAAACACATGCACACACATACATAAATGGACATAAATAAGCATGCATATACTTGCATAAAACTATACTGATACATACACACACATGCATGTATAAAAAGATCTCAAATTCTATCTACGTCTGCTTCTCCATGGTCATAGATTGAATACCTCAAGGATGGTGAGATAAGAAAACCTCTCAATACAGTATACATTAATAAAAACTAAAAACAAATATACACATTTACCTCTTGATGACACTCAACTGCCATTTCAGACAGAAGTGAGGAAAAATAACTTGGATTTTGCAGCAAAATTCTTCCTATTACTCCAAGATATGTTGACATTACTACAGGGTACCTCTAAAACATAAAAATAAATGACATGTTAACATATTCAAAAAAGTTACTAACTAGCAATACAGCTACAAGCAGGACCTTGCAAATATTATTTTGTACACATTTGTTGAAGAATTTACTTTTATGATCAAGTGCAAGCAAACTAGCAAAAAAGGGTGAGGCATCCAAGCACCCCAGGCAATCTGACCCTAAAACTGTACTGTCCGGCTTTGGCCTATCCAGGCCCCAAAAATAAGGAACAAGCTTTTAAAGTTCAAAATACTTTACATGTCCCAAAATATGCCAATATTCGTTGCAAGAGAAAGAAAAAACATAAAACTTTTGGGCTGAGATACAACTCCAAATATAGTCTATATAAAAAAAGATTTATTTAAATTTAATCAAAAAAGGAAAACATTGCAAAACAAGAAAAATAGCAAAATGTTTGCCTAAAATGGCAACTCACTACAAACAAGTTCATCCATCCATCCATCCAACCCGCTTTATCCAACTACAGGGTTACGGGGGTCTGCTGGAGCCAATACCAGCCAACACAGGGCGCAAGGCAGGAAACAAACCCTGGGCAGGGTGCCAACCCACCACAGGGCACACACACACACACACACACACACACACACCCCAAGCACTCAAAAGGGACAATTTACAATCGCCAATGCAGCTAACTTGCATGTCTTTGGACTGTGGGAGGAAACTGGAGTACCTGGAGGAAACCCACGCAGACACAGGGAGAACATGCAAACTCCCGGGAAGTGAACCCGGGTCTCCTAATTGCGAGGCAGCAGTGCTACCCAATGCGCCACTGTGCTGCCCAACAAGTCCTTATCTGAAATCCAAAAATTGTGAACTCCAGACACAAGCAAAAATTTCAAGAGCCACAAAAAAAAATGCTCACCAATAATGCACTTCTCAAAAAACAATCATACATGGAACCACAGAAGGCTGAGGGCGGTCCTTCAGCAATGACATCACGGTGGCCACCACCTGAGGTTCCACCCACAAAACAAAGAACAAAACACAACACATCATACACAGACCGATATTCACAAATTTTATATACCTAAAATAAACACATGAAAAATAACACTTTAGAATAAATAAAAAAGGAAAATAAACATAAACGAGGAAGCACACCCTGGCTGTAACATAACACTGAAAAACAACATTGACCTAAATAGCATGCACTTCTGAAAGAGTTTTCTAATTTTCTTAAATATTGGTTGGGTGTCCTTAATTAAACAAAATGGACAGAATTGCCTAACTGGTAAAAACACACAAAATAACACATAACTTTGAGATTTCCAACTTAAGTCAATTAAACAATTAATATTACTGGGTATGACAATCAATACATAAATATAATATGCTAAAGTTTGCATAGCTAGCCTCTGGAAGACATACACAAAGCACTGGAACTCTGTTGTTATTGTACTTTCCCTTTTACCCTAATAACGGTTTATATTCTGGTTAATAACTTCAAGCCTGCTAAAGCCAGGTAAATCACATTTTAGCGAAAGCAGGTAAAGTTTTTCATGTAATATGTAGTTTGTGCCCAAGGTCATCCGTCTCATCATGTACTATTCCTGTTGAGTAAAACATGCAAAGTACACTAGATTGATGTTTAGAGTTGGTAAAAATTATTAAAGATATGTTGCTCAATGACACAAAGAGTCTGTCAGTGTTGTATATTCTATGCTCCAAGCATAACTCCTCCAAAGATTATTTCATCATCATTACTTGAGCTGAAAACTGCTCCCACACTATTAAGTGTGATGTCTTGCAATCTACAATTAAATGATTCCTGAAGTAAGAAGTTTAAAAGTTATCAAAAAAATAAACCTTCCTATTTCTTGTTATTAAGGTTATGCTCCAGTCATTCTATCTCTTGCATTACTTAACATGTTCGTGATACTGCACCCTCTTAGAAAGTTCAAGTTAAGAATCCTTTGATGTTACAGAATAACATTTATATCCAATATAGTACTTAAATTTACAAAATAAAAAGTTGAAAGAAGTAAGGCATCTATCACTTGGTTTTAGTTATACTGAAACTAGTGTCAATCCTCAACTTTTTCAAGGGTAAAATGGCAAAAAGTACAAGTGCGAGTGACGCAGGTCACGATAGCTCGCCGATTGGAGAAGATCATCTGAAACTGGAAAAGGCCTTGCAGTCTGCGCTTTCAATTACTCCACACGAGCTGGGAACACCAGCTGCAATAGAGCCCACCGCCTCACCTACTGTGCACGAAAGCAGAAATGATCTGTTTGAACTGAAGGTGATGATCGCTGAGCTCAAGCAAGAGATAAAGAAAGATATAAAGAAAAGCGAGAAGGCAAATGAGAAGGCAAGGGAAAAGGCAAATGAGAAGCTGTGACAGGAGCGGCAGCAGGATAATAAAGACTTGGAGAAACGCATATGTATTCGCTTTGAGGCAGTCTTTAAAGATATGCTGGGTAAAATTGAAGAGCACATTCAGGAAACCCCGTCTAAACTGAGCACACTTGCTGATCAACTGGAGGATGTCAAGGAGACATTCACGACTCGGATTGAAACAGCCGAAAATCTAGCTGCCAGTGCTGAAGAAAAAGCAACAACTGCCTGAGAATGCAAAAAACCCGGAGACAGACTTGCTGCTTTGGAAGATGGAAGCAGAAGGAATAATATTAGAATTGAAGGTCTACCTGAGAATTGAGAAAAGTCCAAACCCCGTAAAATTCGCAGCTGAACTATTTTCTAAAATAATTGGAGAGGACTTTAAAGCAGATTCTGAGATAGCAGCGGCTTATCACATATGCGGATCAAATACCATTAGACCTAGATCTTTGATTATTTGCTTTGAGAGATTATTATTTAAGCTAGAGGTGATGGCACTCCTCAGACACAAGCAAGAGATTATATATGAAAATAACCACATTCGAATCTTCCCTGAGGTCTCCCCAGCAACAGCTACTAAACATGCAGCCTTCTACAACATTAAACAGCGGTTACAGCAAGCCAATATCAAATACAGCCTCTTGTATCCTACCAAACTGAAAGTGGAATTGCACGGTCAATTTAATGTCTTCGCCAGCAAGTAAGAAGCAGAAAAGGAATTAAGAAAGCTGATCCTGACACTATTCTGAAACAAAATAGTGACTTGTAGCCTGTCATGACATGGCAAGGATAAATGACCTACTCTCTGATCTATTTGTTAAGATACGGGTTTTTATAATTATATATCCTCTTTATTACTCAGACGCTATCTGTTTATGTTTTAATTACAGTTATAGACGTTTGTGCTTACTTTTTTTTTTTTAATCTTATTTATTTATTTTTTCTCTACCCTAAAGGAGACTATTTAGACTGTTTAACATCATACCCTTGTTTTATTGTTATTGTTATTATTGCATTAAGACGTACTATGCTTATTCTGGACCACTTTCTAACACCATTCCCGGGTTTATTATCTTAATACTTTAAGATTGCTGAAGATTATATATATACTCAGCAAAAAAAGAAATGTCCTCTGACTTTCAACTGTTTTTACTTTCAGTAAACTTAATGTGTAAATATTTGTATTAACACTAAAAGAGTCAACACCATAAGACATAAACTAAAAATGTTTCACAATGTGTTCCTGAATGAAGGGAGGCTCAAAATCAAAAGTACCAGTCAGTATCTGGTGTGGCCACCAGCTGCTTGAAGTACTGCAGTGCATCTCCTCCTCATGGACTGGACCAGATTTGTCAGTTCTTGCTGTGAGATGTTACCCCACTCTTCCACCAAGGCACCTGCAAGTTCCTGGACATTTCAGGGGGGAATGGCCCTAGCCCTCACCCTGCGATCCAACAGGTCCCAGACGTGCTCAATTCCTTCGGCGATAAACACGCATCCGTCCATCACCCCTGGTGAGACAAAACCGTGACTCATCACTGAAGAGCACTTTTTGCCACTCCTGTCTGTTCCAGCGAAGGTGGGTTTGTGCCCATAGGCGGTGTTGTTGCTGGTGATGTCTGGTAAGGAACTGCCTTACAACAGGCCTACAAGCCCTCAGTCCAGCCTCTCTCAGCCTATTGCGGACAGTCTGAGCACTGATGGAGGGATTGTGTGTTCCTGGTGCGACTCTGGCAGTTGTTGTGGCCATCCTGTACCTGTCACGCAGGTGTGATATTCGGATGTACCGATCCTGTGCAGGTGTTGTTACACGTGGTCTTCCACTGCGAGGATGATCAGCTGTCCTTCCTGTCTCCCTGTAGCGCTGTCTTAGGCGTCTCACAGTGCGGACATGGCAATTTATTGCCCTAGCCACATCAGCAGTCCTCATGCCTCCCTGCAGCATGCCTAATGCACGTTCATGCAGATGAGCAGGGACCCTGGGCATCTTTCTTTGGGTGTTTTTCACAGTCGGTAGACAAGTCTCTTTAGTGTCCTGCGTTTTTAGAACTGTGACATTAAATGCCTACTTTCTGTAAGCTGTTAAGGTCTTAACGACCATTCCACAGGTGCATGTTAATTAATTGATTATGGTTAATTGAACATGCATGGAAAACATTGTTTAAACCCTTTACAATGAAGATCTGTAAAGTTATTTGGATTTTTAAAACATTATTGTTGAAATACACAGTCCTGAAAAAGGGACGCTTCTTTTTTTGCTGAGTATATTTTAAGTTCATAGTTTGTTAATGATTATATTTTAGGCATATAGTATTTAGACTATATTGGCAATAGATATCTGTATTTTTTAATCCTAAAACGCCGGTGCGTGGGGGCTTGTTTTGCTTTGGACATGCTTTGTCTCTGGGTATGTCAGAGGACTGGGACTGTGTGAAGTGGGGTCCAGCCTCATGTTGGGAGGCAAAATGGGAGGGTGGGGGGTTAAGGGGGGGAGAGAAAGAGAGCAGGCTATATCTATATCTAATCTATCCTTTTAATCTTTATAATTATAACTACCAACGTAACAATAGGCTGCATGGCAATAACTCTTGGGGAAATAGGAAATTAAGGTTAAAGCTGTCTCACTTCCAGTTAAGACTATAAAATGACATCAAAATTCAGAATCAATGTCTCCATGATGGGACAGTTAACTTTGTGAGCTGGAATGTTAAAGGCCTGAATCACGAATTAAAGAGAAAGAAAGTACTCTCTCACCTAACAGGTTTAAACGCTAAAATAGTATTTTTACAGGAGACCCACTTACTAAGTAAGGATCAGTTCCGGCTGCAAAAGACTGGACTGGCCAAATGTTCCATTCTAGCTTTACAAAGAAAACTAGAGGTGTGGGAATTCTCATACATAGAACAGTCTCATTTGTAGCATCAGATGTAGTATTGGATCCTGAAGGGAGATATGTGATGGTCATGGGTAACTTATCTAACTGTAAAATGATTCTGATAAATGCTTATGCACCTAATGTCGATGATAAGGAATTTATACAAAATTTATTTGCATCCATTCCCAATGTGAACACTCATAAAATTATAATGGCTGGGGACTTTAATTGTGTTTTAAATCCACTCTTAGATAGGACTTCTATCACGGGGGATGACATCTAATACTTAAAAGATAATTACAAAGTTTATAACTGATCACAACTTATCAGACCCCTGGAGGTTTTAAAACCCAAACTCAAGAACATATTCTTTCTACTCACCAGTACATCATTGCTACTCAAGAATTGATTATTTCTTTATAGATAATAATTTCTTGCCTACGATTAAATCTTGCAAATACGATGCTATTATTATTTCTGACCATGCACCTCTGATCTTGGAGCTAAAGTCACTATGCCCCACACACTGACCTCGCAGATGGCACCTCAACCCACTTCTATTAGCAGATGAGAATTGTACAGAATTTATATCCAAACAAATCAGTTTCTTCCTAGAGACAAATACATCCTCAGAGATTTCTACAGGAATATTCTGGGAAACTCTTAAGGCCTTCTTAAGAGGACAGATTATCTCATATCTTTCCCACAGAAATAAATTAGAAACCAAGAAAGTAGCAGAGCTAAAAAGCGAAATTACTAGAATTGATGAAGAACATTCCAGGCTTCCAAGCGAGGCTCTACATAGGAAAAGGCAGGCTCTGCATTCAGAACTAAACCTCTTGACAACTAAAGAAACTGAACAACTAATTCATAAATCCAGACATCATTACTATGAACACGGAAAGAAAGCCAATAAGCTTTTAGCTCAACAAATTCACAAGCAAGAAGTCTGCAACGCAATCCCAGTAATCACCAACACGAATGGAGACAAAATCATCAACCACAAAAATATAAAGTACACATTTAGAGACTACTATAAATCCTTTTATTCTACTGAGTTTAAGAAGACAACACACAATATAATGCATTTCTGGTTACATTACAGATACCACAAATAGACACTTTTAGTGCGGAGGAACTCGATAAACCTCTGGCGTGTGCATCATACAGACCAATTTCACTTTTGAATAATGACGTTAAGATACTCTCAAAAATCATAGTTGGAAGGATGAAGAAAGTGCTTCCTTCGGTAATATCACAAGATCAAACTGGATTTATCAAGAGTCGACACGTATCTTCAAATCTTCGACGCCTGTTTAATGTAGTATACTCACCAACTAAGTCAAACACCCCAGAAATATTTTTATCATTGGATGCAGAAAAAACATTCGACATGATTGAATGGAAATACCTTTTTACTACACTGGAGAAATTTGGGTTTGGCCTGAAAATTTGTGCATGGATCAAACTACTGTATTCCATTCGAGAAGCTTCAATTTGTATCAACATTTGTTCAGACTACTTTAAACTAGAAAGTGGTACCAGACAAGGATCCCCCTTGTCACCGTTGCTGTTTGCAATCGCCATTGAACCACTGGCAATACATTGTCAAAATGCTGATCAGATAAAGGGGAACATCAGAGCACGACTTGAACAGAAAATTTCTCTATATGCAGATGATATGGTACTGTATATATCAGACCCACAAAATCCTGTGCCTGCAGTCTTAACAGCACTCACAGAATTTCAAAAGATCTCTGGTCTCAGAATTAATCTGAATAAAAGTGTACTCTTTCCAGTGAATTCTCAAGCATATAATATTAGATTAGACACCCTACCTTTTATCATTGCAGAACAGTTTAAATACCTAGGGGTAAACATCACAAGTAAACATAAAGCTCTTTATCAACAAAATTTTGCAGTCTGCATGGAAAAAATTAAGCAAGACTTGCATAGATAGTCAACCCTTCATCTCACTCTAGCTGGAAGAATTAACACTGTTAAGATGAATATTCTTCCTAAGCTCCATTTTTATTTCAAAACATTCCAATATAAGTTTTGTGATGTGAGATTTTACATATAACTTGATAAATGTTTTGTATGTCTTTATTTATAATTTAGGCAAACCAATGTAATTTAGTGGTACCTTGGTGAGAGGCATTCTTGTTTATCCCCATGTTTACGACTTTTCTTTGTAATTTTACGACAGGATTTGGGGGATGTGTCTTAAACCAGTTTGATGAGCATTTCTTTGCTAAAGTCTTTCCCCCCATCCCCCACACAAAGCCAGGTTAGTGTAATATATGGTCTTGGGGGTGGCAGGAGATAAGATGTTCTATTTAACCCATTGGTCTGAGGTATGGCTGTTTGGAATTGGCTTGTCTCAGAGGCCTTCAAGTACCATGATATCCTATTCGCTGTAGGGAGTTGGACAGAAAACCTATAAATTTGCTTGCTCAACCACATTCTCTCTCTCTGACCCACATATGATGAAGAAGCATCTCTCTCTCTAACCAACATATGATGATAGAAGCATCTCTCTTGCTAACCTGTGATGATGAAGACAACACAATGAAAAGCACAGCTCAGCAGCCATATTGAACAGGCATGTGGCTGAAAGCTGAGCACCAATGATGCCTTAACTAGAGACATTTTAAGTAACTACAAGTCTGTGTGCCACCTGAATTACACATCACCATTTTATCAGGTTGTATGGTTGCCAATATTCAAATGTACTTTGCATTTTGTTATTATTTATGAATATTATTAGTAATACATTATTTTATGTGTAACTTAACTCCTGCTTGTCTTTTTACTACATCTAATTGCCTGAGGTTATAGATATAGAAGGGAAGGTGGGGATAAGTTATATAAAATAATATCTTATATACAGTGGTAAGTCTGTGAGATTAGGCATTCTAAGGCTGCATATTAATAATACAATAGGGGAAAGTAGAGCAATACATATATTACTCTACCAAGATAAAACAATCAATAAATCATTTTTTAAGCAATTAGATTCAACAATAACCTCATTTATTTGGAACTCAAAACATCCACGTATCCAAAGAGCGACCCTACAAATACAAAAGGCAGAAGGTGGCATGGCTCTACCTAACTTCGAGTTTTATTACTGGGCAGCAAACATAGAAGCTATAAAAACCTGGACACAAATAGATGAACATACACAGGCCTGGTCCGCAACAGAAATAAAATCCTGCAGTACTTTCTCAGGGGTGGGGGTCGACTTGTTCTCAGTCCTACTTTTTGTAAAAATCGATTGATCTGTATGGAATGATTGTAATAAAATTTCAAAAAAAAAAAAAGAATAAAAACAAACAAACTTTTACATGTACCAAAACTTTACAAAGGCTATTAAGATTCTAACTTGCTTTGGGGGCATAATTACAAAATAAATATTAATTTATTTAAGCAAAATAATGACAATATGTAACAAATACACAAGTAGCTGTTTAATTTAAAGAGGTAGAGTGAACAAGGCAGGTGAAGCACCAGAAGGATGATTGCTGCTCCAAAAACTTGCACGCATCGCATTAAGTTACTCCATTGCTCCACTTCACATATCTGAGAAGCTCACAAATATGTGTGCTTACCAACGTAAAGCACAAAAGTTAAACATGTGAGTGAGGATTGACTGTATATGGATACTATAGTTCTTTCAGGTAAGAAAGACCAACATTTTGATTTAAGGTAGTTATACTCACTAATCATGACTTGGGAAAGTGGTAATATGTTGCATATTGATTACCAAATTTTACTAAGAAGTTCTCCGAACTCTGTATACGTGACAATAAGAACCCTATAAAACCAGGGCGGCAGCTTCTCCTAGGCTTTTCAGTGTTTCATCACACAAAAATAACATCACCAATTAGCTTAGATAAAGTATCTTGCAGTGCATCACTTGTGCTCAGCGAGCACATTGCATAAATCGCAAAAGTGCCCTACCAGAGGATATAATCATTGCTGAAATTTTCAGTAAAACTAGTGTTAATTCCTTATTAAAATCATTATACTTTGCATCATGTGTTTTTAAATTGGGTGAATATATGTCTATACATAAATAAAATGCTTTTATATTTCTATTAAATATATTTTACATTATATATAAACAATGTACAGGATCAAATAAACTATAAGAGCAGCAAAGACTATACTTAATTTGTATAAAAAGAATGTGAAAAAATTAGTAAAAGCATAAGAGTAGTACTGAAGAAAAAAAAAACATACCTCTCCATCTATGATGCCTCGAAATACAGAAGGTAAAAATGGCTGGAACACATGGGGACCAAGCATTGGATTAACTTTGATAACTACTTCAACAACCTAGAAAATGAACATAAACAATGCTGTGTATTATCTTTGAGTCATTTTATTGAAATGTTCATGCATATTGACCACAAAATGGAGGCAGCATTAAAAACTGAACTGAGAGATAAAACATAGATCATAAGGAATCTGACAAACGAGAGAAGGCCATTCAGTCCATCAAGACAGTTTGATTTCTTTTTTGAGACTGTGAACAGCGACTCAAACATCATGGAGGCACTGATGTGGAATACCTGGTTGACTTACTGTATGTATCATCCCTGTACCATTCAGGCAGAGAGTTGCTGTAATTCTTCCCCTATATCAGACCCAGTTTTTTCAGAATGCATATCTTGATTTCAATTCATATCTAATGAAAATACAAGTGCCCAGTTCATCCTTTCAAGAGAGCTCCTCCCCAAGAGTGGTAAATAGCTCCTTAATGAGTTTCCGTTGATCACAACTGGTGAGGAGTGCAGGGACAGGTCTCAATCACCCATTGAAGGACTTTCTGAAGACCCCGTTTCCACCAATGGAATCTTTAGACTGAACATTCTTTCAACCTTCTTTGCTACTTCACTGCTGCCAAGTTCCCCTACACATCCAGATCAAATGAAAGAATCTGTGGGTATCTGGGCAGACTCCATGTCTTTTATGTTTAAATCCAAATCACTTCCACAATTCTGATGCACACTGTCAAAAATCCTGCTTAGTGAGCTTCCTCTGACCGACACCCTCTATGTATGAGTCAAAGTTTGTAATCAAGAAACTAGAAATTATTTTTAATTATGTGTGATAATAATAATACTGTAGACAATTATTGGGGAAGGAGGTCAGGAAAAAAACAGCCAACACATTAGCCTTCAATCACTGTCAACTCTGGAGAAGAAATGTGTAAACTAGTCTCTCAAAAATAACATGGAAAAGAATGACAAATGTCTGGTATGAATCCATAATCTTGGACAAACAGCCCAGTGCAATATTTTGAATAAATAGTGTTGCCACAATGATGTCACATGATGCAACTTCAGGTAGGTATGGCCTACCAACCAGGGCCCACATTTAGCAAGAAGTGACCAAATCTGTGGCTCCTATTTTAAAAATATGCCTATCACGCAAGCAATTGACCCTCATAAACTTGTCTTCTGATTAGGTTCTGACCGAGGCTGGCAGATCTCTTCCTATCAGTGTTTCTTCAAGTTTCCAATTGCCTTTAGATTGCCATTATCACTGGAATTTGCAACTTTCGACAGTGGAATATTGTCCAAGTAGTACATCAGAGGGTGTAGTAACACAATCTGTTCCAACTCTGCATTAAGACAGACAGAGGGTTTTTAAGTAATCAACATAAGTTGGGACACCTGTGCAAATTGTTTGCTTCAAACTGCAAGGCTTAATTTACTTATATTGCTGCACAAAATTTGTAGGTTGTAACCTATGAATTGTTCCTTGATGGAGGGCCATTTTTAATATTCTAAAATTTATTTTTTTCAGCTTTTGCTAACCGAGACTTCAAATTATATAATTATTTTAAAAAGGGGTGGAAAAATGATAAGCATTGAGGTGAATCTGTTACATTTTGGAATTGTTTGTCAGGCAGAGGTACATAAAATATTGCTTAAGAAAAGAGAAATAGATTCAACCAAATAACAAATCGTAGAAGATAAAATTTCTAAGCCTGAAAAGAAACTAAAATATACTTCAAAAAACAATAACCTATTACTTAACACTAGAATTACCAGAGCCTACGAAAAAACTCATAAATCCGTCCCACCTTAAATCGCTTCTTAACTCCCTTCACACCTCTCCACCAGCGTCCTTTTTCCTCTAAATGTGCTGATAAAGAGAATCTAGAAGCAGCCGGCTATTCCATCTGGAAATAACAGATCGTTGTTTGGAACACACGCATTTCATGTCTGTTCCGTTTCTACAGTAATCTGTGCAAACACATTTTTAAAACAGAAACGTTTTTTATATTCTAGTAGTAGACGATCATAAAGTACACTGGCTGTTAGACTGAAATCAAATGTATGCTTTTATTCTAAAATAGTAAGACTAAGAGCAGTTTACTTCTCAAAACGGAGTGGTGGCGGGTTCGAACTCGCAACCTTTTGATTCCCAGTCGGAGCTGATTCTATTGCACCACGGAGGCAGTCATAATAAACGGGTGTCAATGTCGCATGTTAAGGCGGCTTTTTGTTTCTGCAGTTATATTTTTGAATAAAAGCGCAATTGTTGTGTTATATTTGTACCTTTTGTGAAAATGTTTCTTTGATACTTGGACTTACATTATATAGTTTATGCCTACATTTTGTCATCTACTACTAGAATATAAAAAACGTTTCTGTTTTAACAATCTGTTTACACAGATTACTGTAGAAACGGAACAGACATGAAATGCGTGTGTTCCAAATAACGATCTATTATTTCAACTCTAAAACTCCACTTCACTCACAGATACTCAATCAAGGCATGAGCTGGGAGAAGTTTGTGCACGTTCTTAATTGGTGGGGGGATGGAATAGCCGGCTGCTTCTAGTTTCTCTTTATCAGCACATTTAGAGGACAAAGGACGCTGGCGGATAGGTGTGAAGGGATTTAAGAAGCGATTTAAGGTGGGACGGATTTATGAGTTTTTTCATAGGTTCTGGTAATTCTAGTGTTAATAAATCGTGTACAACTGTACTGCTGGTAAATAGTTAGCAATCAGTGTTGACTAGAACACACAGCAAAGCACAAAGACAGTGTTTTAAACAAGATTTCCATTACACAGTTAACCAAGCAGGTGTGCTTTTATGGACTTTTGCTTAGTGTATGTACAGTTTTAATCCAGTAACAGGACAAAAATTAGGTAGTGTCATTCAGTCTAAACTCGTGAAGAAAAGTTTTATTAATATACCAAGGAAAGCTATGAAAGAAATTTTAACGCTTGTAGGCAATTCCTTTGGGCAAAATTAATTTGCATAAAAAGATGAACATGGGGATTGTTAAACATTCTTGGTAAAAAATCGAGTAATATTATAGATGTGAATATCATATTATAAAAAGGGTGGAAAAAAAAATGGATCTCCATACTATATATAAGTTTATGCTAATTAATCTAGCAGAAGTGACATATACACTGTAAGTGTGATGGTGTGTGTCCATTTATGTCTAATAACCCATAACCCATTATTACAATTGGAGCTTAAGTCTTCTTGAGTAAGTCTGTATAAACTTTGCACACCTGGATTCGGGCAGTTAACTCTAAAATCTTGGAAGCCTACGGACAAAGTTGTAATGCCGGGCCACCTTTCATTCCTTTTCACCTCTTCATCAACATCTTTGTTTTGCAAATGTGTCAATCAGCACAACCAGCCTCCTATACCACCACAACCTCAAACAGTCACACTCCAAACTCCACTATAGCCAAGACCAAAGAGCTGTCAAAGGACACCAGAAACAAAATCGTAGACCTGCACCAGGCTGGGAAGACTGAATCTGCAATATTTAAGCAGCTTGTTGTGAAGAAATCAACTGTGGGAGCAATTATTAGAAAATGGAAGACATACAAGACCACTGATAATCTCCCTCGATCTGGGGCTCCACGCAAGATCTCACCCCGTGGGGTCAAAATGATCACAATGTGCGCAAAAATCCCAAAACCACACGGGGGGACCTAGTGAATGACCTGCAGAGAGTTGGGACCAAAGTAACAAAGGCTACCATCAGTAACACACTACGCCACCAATGACTCAAATTCTGCAGTGCCAGACGTGTCCCCCTGCTTAAGCCAGTACATGTGCAGGCCTGTCTGAAGTTTGCTAGAGAGCATTTGGATGATCCAGAAGAGGATTGGGAGAATGTCATATGGTCAGATGAAACCAAAATAGAACTTTTTGGTAAAAACTCTACTCGTCGTGTTTGGAGGAGAAAGAATCTTGAGTTGCATCCAAAGAACACCATACGTCCTGTAAAGCATGGGGGGTGGAAACATCATGCTTTGGGGCTGTTTTTCTGCAAAGGGACCAGGACGACTGATCTGTGTAAAGGAAAGAATGAATGGGGCCATGTATCGCCAGATTTTGATTGAAAACCTCCTTCCATCAGCATTGAAGATGAAACGTGCCTGGGTCTTTCAGCATGACAATGATCCCATGTTGCCCAGTGACAGCACCAAAACATCACTGCACTAGATGATCTGCATGGAGGAATGGGCCGAAATACCAGCAACAGTGTGTGAAAACCTTGTGACAGACTTACAGAAAACATTTGACCTCTGTCATTGCCAACAAAGGGTATATAACAAAGTATTGAGATGAACTTTTGTTATTGACAAAAAACTTTTTTTCCACCATAATTTGCAAATAAATTCTTCAAAAATCAGACAATGTGATTTTCTGGATTTTTTTTTTTTCTCATTTTGTCTCTCATAGTTGAGGTATACCTATGATGAAAATTACAGGCCTCTCTCATCTTTTTAAGTGGGAGAACTTGCACAACTGGTGGCTGACTAAATACTTTTTTGCCCCACTGTGTATATATATATATATATATATATATATATACACACACACACACAATTTTTTTCTTGAAAATATAAATAAAATAGTTACACGTTTCATTGTAAAATATCCCACAATTCCGCGATCATAACAAACGCAACTTTTATTTTAGGTGATATATTAAAAAGTACACTTCATTAGATATAAAAATAAAGTGGGTTGCTTATACATGATGGTGTACTACTAGTTAAAGAAGGTAAATTGTTAAACAATGATTTCATTAAGATAAATTTCTCTTTTATAAATTGAGTTCATAGATATACTCATAGGATTACTTAAACACTAATAAACAAGAACCAAAAGCAGGTGAAAATTAAAAGATACCTTAAGAACTTGGACTTGACCTTCTGTAGTGATGTCCTTCAGTAAATCACAAAATGATTGGCATAAAGAAACAGCATAGTTCTGCAATTAAGCAAAAACACTGCCATAAATACATAGATTGAAAACACATTCAATACATTCATCTGAATCATTTAAAACTAACACTTATTGTATACATGACATATTGCAGTAACATTCTGGCCACAATTGGTTTTGGCTGTCTCCACTGCTGATGTCCTAAACATGGTCCATTCAGATATCTCCCAGACTTGGCCTGAGTAGTAGGAGAAATTTTCCCAGAGGTAGGAATTACCCATGTTAGTCATTCTCCCATTTGCGTTTTTCAGGTCTATACAATGGCCTTTCCATCCATCTGTGCTTGCTCACCTTAAGTGGTAAATTATTGACAGCCCAGCACCTCTACTTACCCAATCCCCCAGAACCTGCAGCTTCAGATCAGATGACACAACTAGAAAGTCAATCATTCAGATTTGCCCTCTGGCATACTTATTTTCTTGATTTCAAACATGAAAATTGTGTTTGGTAAGGGGAATTAATAATTAGTGCAATGTGGATTTCATCTTGATCATCAGACAGTGGATCAACTCCTTGCCCTAAAACAAATATTTGAGAGGATATGTGCTCTATGAATATGGAAAAAGCTTATGACTGTGTACCCTGTGGTATCATGTGGAGATAGTTAAGACTAGAATCCCTGAAGCCTACGAAAGAAGTTGTAATGCCGGGACACCTTAAATTACTTTGCACCTCTTCATCAGCGTCTTATTTTTGCAAATACGTTAATCAGCACAGCCAGCTAGCAGCTTGCTATACCATTCCCCACCGATGCAGCTGAAGTTCTCCCAGCTAAAGTCTCTTTATTTGGGTGTGAGGTGCATGAAATTGTGTAGGGTAAATAACATATTGTTATTTGGAATACAAACATTTCATGTGTGTTCCATGTCTATAACAATCTGGATAAATGTAGGATGGCAGGAAATGCAAGGCTAGAAATGTTGAACACATAACTAAGACAGAATTTTTTTTCATGTTATAATAATGACAAAATGCTGATGGGAAGTTGTGGGTTAAATCCTGGGTCTTTTCCGCGTTACCGTTATGAGTAGTGAGCAGCTGTTATTATTACTATTATAAAATAAAAACATACATTTGCTTTGAGTCTGTAACAACTGGTGTAAAGTTTTGCTACTTGTAAAAGATATTGCTGAAGGGATATAAGCAGACACACAATCGTTGGTGAATCATGTCTTCATAGTATCTTGTTGTTACATATATTTTTTTTTATTCAGATTTATTCTTAAATAAAAGCATATTTGTTTCATTATAGAGTACCTTTGCGAAAATGTAAATTTTATATTCCAGTAACCACTTGAATGATATCAAATCTGTCTTTACCTCTCTCATACACGCACGCAAACATCTATGCATAAAACAATTATTTGAACATGATTTGTAAATTGAGCATAATTTTTTTTTTCCAATCTTGCCCAGTCTCCGCGTTATGGTGCATGGTACTGGGAATGCAGACAAGACTACTAATTTTTGGGAACATTCACCGTCAGCATAGCACTGCCAGATTCAAATGCAAGCATGGAGAATTGCACGTGTACTATAGTGACTTTAGCTACAGGTGGAAGTTCCTGTCCCACTTTGTGGTGCCAAGCAGAGTTTTATTGCATCGCAGCAATTTATTAACCAGCAAAAGAGATGTGAAGAAGTTGTCTGTTGTCACAGTTCTGCCTTTGTCCAGAAAGGGCTTTATGACCACAGTCTCGGAAAGTCTTTTTCCCGTGGGATGACTGGGATCTTTTCCTAAATAAGCAGTAGCATTGCACATGCACATGTAAATCTTCAGTTTTTCACATGTTCTGCACGGGTGTATTTGCTGTCAAAGCGCAAAAACCGCATGATAGCCTGATAGTGGTCACAGGACAGCCTATCTTTGATTGCCGGTATAACAAATAGTTCTGACCACGTATCAACCATAACACCAACTGTGGTCATCGCTACTCTTGTGAAAAGAATGGAGATAAACACCATCAACTCTGAGAGGGAGAGGCAAGCTAGTTGTACCATGTAAATGTGATGGGGATAATAAAACATGAAAAAAGTTTCTGTTTTAGATATGTGTTCAACATTTCTTGCCTCACATCTCCTGTTATTCTACATTTATCCAAATTATTGTAGAAATGGAACACACATGAAATATATGTATTTCAAATAACAGTATATTATTTACCCTACACAACTCCAGGCACCTCACACCCAGATAAGAGACTTGAGCTGGGAGAACTTCAGCTGCGTTGGTGGGGGATGGGATAGCAGGCTGCTTGCTGCTTGTGCTGATTGACACATTTGCAAAACAAAGACGAAGATGTGAACAGGTGCAAAGAATTTAAGGTGGCCAGGTATTGCAAAGTTTTTGTAGGCTTCAGGGATACTACTGTTAAGAGTATAAGTTTCTGGGGATGCCAATTCATATCATTCAGTAGCTGTGTTTGCACAAGTGTCCTTAACACTAGAATCCCTGAAGCTTACGAGTTTTTGTGTTGTCCCTGATCTCCTTAAATTTTCCTGACAAACGCCATGAAGCTCATAGCTCCTTATCACTGCACTAATAGCCCGCTTTTGTTTTGAAAACGTGTGGTTTAGCAGAATGTAGCCTGCTACACTCCCCAACCCACCATTTAGTCAGATGAAAGCATCACCCTGCTGAAATCCTCACAGCTGAAGTCTGTGTTGAAGTATTATCTGATGATATGTTTGTAAGGAATTATATAGGTAATGAAATGCCATGATTTGAAATACATACATTTCATGTGTGTTCCATTTCTACAATAATCTGTTGAAATAGAGAATGACAGTGGAAATGCGAGGCAAGGATAGCTGAACACATGGCTAAAACAGAATTTTTTTTCATATTTTCATATGTTATAGTAATAACAACATAATTTTGACGTGAAGGGTAGGATGTGTGAATCCCAAATATCCAAGAAACTAAAAAATTTAAATAAAAACTCCAGCAAAGGAAATGAATAGGAATAAAATTAAGTGACAAAAACAATAAATATAATCACAAACAAAATTAATCTAAACTACCAACAAGTCATTTCGGCAACCAGATAAAAATTAAGAAGCATATACATTAAGAAATGCTATGTGATAAAAACATGTTTTTATATGAGACTTGCTGCAGAATTAGCAATTGGATCTAATAATCGATGGTACGCTGTTTTAGAGTCTAGAGGCCATCACAGGAAATGCTTTGTCACCTTTAGTCTACACTTTGGAACAGCAAGTAGACCAGGGTCTTAAGACCCTAGTAGTCTCATTGTTTGATTGTATCAGCAGTTCTGTAACATGATAGGAAACAAAGCCATGCAAAGCCTAGAAAATAACAAATAAAAATTATAAATTAATTTTATATTGAATTGGAAGCCAGTGAAGTGACGCTAAAATTGGAGAAATATGATCATGATGTTTGGACCTAGTAAGAAGTCTAGAAGCAGCATTCTGTGCCACTTGAAGCTGAATAAGAGAAAATCTGTTCAATGCAGCAATCATGGCATTGTGACAATCAAGACAAGATGGATAAAAACAGGAATAATTCTTTTAGTGTCTTCAAATAGTAATTAAGGCAATTTAATATTTTGCTATATTGTGATTTTTTATATCTCAAAAATTACTAAAGTAGTAAACTTTTCCTCATCGCATCTTTAACAATGCCACACGTAGAGTGGTCCTAATTAAAGTACCTTGCAGACCTCCAAATTGGCACATCTTTGCTTTATTGTTTAAATTTCTGGCATATGCTTTAATAGTTTCATCTGGGTTTTGATTTATTGTATTGCATTTTTCATTCTCTGAAGTTTTGTGACTGTAGGCAGTTCAAAAAATGTATGTTTTAAGCATTTCAGATTTTCAATTCTTCTTTGCTCAAGTTGAAACATGTGGCTTTAAAGAGCTTCCCCACTTGTGCATATTCCTTGCATTACTGACCCAACTCCACTCTGAAAAGGTGAGCTAAAACTAGTTCTGAACTATGCTGTACTTTTAATAGTTTTTGTTTTTACAGTTCAATAAAAAACATATATTACCTACTAATATCACTGTAAACTGTGAAGTCTTAGCACTTAATTGGAAAAAGTACCAATAATTAATATAATACCTGTAAAAATTCAGTTGCTGACAAAAAAACATAGGCATTCACAATCTGGAAGCAGGTCCTAAGGTTTTCAGAACTGAGCTCTGGAAATGAAAACAAACACATG
The DNA here is from genome assembly GCF_016835505.1 of Polypterus senegalus. NCBI lineage: Eukaryota > Metazoa > Chordata > Cladistia > Polypteriformes > Polypteridae > Polypterus > Polypterus senegalus. The sequence goes on from NC_053160.1 coordinate 59,033,717, forward strand.
AATATGATTTGACGAAAGGAGAACATAACACTGCTCTTGGCTGTTTTTATAGTCACAGTTGGTTACAGATTTGGACTGCATATGAAACACTGCTGATTTAAACAACTGAAATGTTTTCTGCTTTTCACGTTTTTAAGAAAGGTCATCTCTCACATAACTGGACAGGATCATTATTATCTCAGAATATGGCAGCAAAATGATGTAGTTGACTATTAAAGAAGAATATATCTACATTCAAGCTCTATAATAGTAAATTATAGACTCTTTATTAACCCCAAACTTAGTTATGATCTGAATTACAAACTTAATGAACTGATTGAACATAGTTTAGAAAGATACACATCTGTGTATATAAGGTTCCACAATTCACACTGCTTCTTAGGACAAAAACCAAGCTATAAAATCCATGGAACTCTGATAAGCAAAATTTCGGCAATCATGCCCAAAAATTCTCCTACCTCGAATATAAAGCATTTCCAGACATGACTTATGTGTTCTTCATTTTGAAATGTGTTAATAAGGTGCAAGAGCACCATGACCCATTTTTATATAAAGCCTTTATTCACACTTATGTATTATTGTACCTTTCTAAGTATTTAATCTACTTATAGTCACTCATCAGTGTGGTACCGACTTTCACTCAGTACTACTGATACTGTAAAAAAAAGCTAGTACCATTATGTTTTAGGCATTTTGGTATGAACTTCATACTAAAGTATCAGTTCTTGTGGAATCCCTAGCCTGTACACGTTATGAATCCAAGAGACTTCACATGATGGCTTTGCCTATGATTTCAAACAAGGTTTTTTAAATATTGCCAAAATGTTTGGTCGACATTTCTATTTCTTCAGTATCATCAATCAATATTAATATTACATGCCAAAGTAAATCAAGCATAATTAAAACTCTAATGTATTGACCTTAAGGTCCTCATTACACTTTTAAGTGTGTTCAGGAACCTTTTATCAGAAATTAACTATTAAAAATGCTAAAGTTATTTTGCTAAATTTAAATTCACATAAATGTACAATTAGATATCCACAGCAAAGGCTCTCTCTCCTTAATGCATAAAAATTTTATTAAAATTGGTATATTAAAGTAATAATAATATAATTATAATAGTACTTAAAGATGTACTGACTTTATAAAACCCTTGTACCCGAGCATACAAACTAATAAAAATATAATGTAAATCAATTGTCTTAGGAGCAATTACTCATATGAGACACATAATTTGGAAAAAGATGGTCCACTCAAAACAAAGGTAACCAAAGGGAAAAAGAAATTACCATTATCTAATGAGAGATGACCTTTTCTAAAATTGGAAGGCTGTACATCACATTGTACTTGGACTAGGCTAATACAGTGGAGCACTTTAAAAAAACTGCTGAAAACACATTACTTTAACATGGCTTTCTGATAACTTAAATTTTTTTTAATCCTGATACTCTATTCAATTCAATTTAATCCTGATACTATATTCAATTCATTATAATAACTATTCATGGTGGCTCTAAAATCCATACTAATCCCTACTCTCTCTTCTGTTTCTTTTCCCAGTTTTCTGTGGTGATGATCTGCACCATCACCACCTAATCAAAGCACCGTGATGTTCCTACATTGATGGATTAAAAGCCTGAAGTCTGCATGACCACCGTCATCAAATCCTTCCAAGTGAACCCTAAATACAAACAGGATTGTTTCATTTATGTTAGGTAGAATGCCCAGAGGGGGCTGGGCGGTCTTTTGGCCTGGAACCCCTGCAGATTTTATTTTTTCTCTCCAGCCACCTGGAGTTTTTTTTTGTTTTGTCTGTCCTCCCTGGCCATCGGACCTTACTCTTATTCTAATTCTTACTTTGTCTTTTATTTCTCTTTTGTTCATCATGTAAAGCACTTTGAGCTACATTATTTGTATGAAAATGTGCTATAGAAATAAATGTTGTTGTTGTTGTAAGAGTAATACAGTTTACCAGAAAACAATTACATTTCAAATTAAGAGATTGAAATTTAATTAGCCTCAAATTTTACTTACCAGAGTAGCTATCCTCACATGTAAGAAATCTAAAAATGCGTGGCATATTTCCACCTAATATTTTAAGCAATGCCTTTATGAATCTGTTTAACAAGATAAAATAAGATTATGCAGCAAGCTGTCCAATTCCAGATATGATAGCACTGTATCACATCAAAAAATTATTTGTACTTACCACCTCAAGAATTTTAAGGTGATGACAGAAAAGGCAATATTTTATTTGTCTATTGTTTGTCTAAACATGTCTATTAGACCCATTTAAAATAATCTGACTGAACAGCAGCTGTTGCTTTAAAAAGTGTTATGTAATTGGATATTCTATGTATAGCAAAAAATAAATACCCCAGATTTTTACTTAAAATTTTTATTGGAAGTTGTAGAGGAAATCATTAATAAATTATTACGGGGGGTTGAAATAGTCAATGAAATAGCGGATCCCCTAAACTTAAATTTTCTGAGGTCTTCACAAGTGGATAACCTCCCAGAGATAAACAGGACTACTAAGGAGATACTGAGGGATTTGGAAATTGTAGGGGGAGAAGTAATGCTCAGATTAAACAGGCTGAAATTAAACAAATCACCAGGACAAGATAATATTTACCCTGGAGTTCTTAACGAGGCTTGTGAGTACATATATAAACCCTTGACACATATTTTTAGGAAGTCACTGCGCACAGGAGAGATTCCAAAAGACTATGGAAATGGCAAATATCACCCCATTACATAAAAAGGGTGACAGGGCAGATCCAAGCAACTATAGGCCAGTAAGCTTAACATGCATCATAGGAAAATTAATGGAAGGTATTATTAAGGATAAGATTGAGCAACACCTGGCAAGGACAGGAGTTATTCTGAACAGTCAGCATGGGTTCAGAAGAGAGAGGTTGTGTTTTACTAACATGCTGGAATTCTATGAGCAGGAAACAAAAGGATATGATCAAAGTGGAGCATATGATATTATTTATCTTGACATTTGATATGGTGCCACATGAGAGGTTGGGCATCAAACTGAAAGAAGTGGGAGTTCAGGGTGATGTTTTTAGATGGGTTCAGAATTGGCTCAGACACTGGAAGCTGAGGGTGATGGTACGAGGAACCTCATCAGAATTGGCTGACGTTAAGAGTGGTGTTCCACAGGGGTCAGTGCTAGAGCTGCTGCTATTTTTAATATATATATGATTTACATAATAACAAGCTGGTTAAGTTTGCAGATGATATCAAGATAGGTTGATTAGCATATAATTATATATATATATAATTATATTATATATATATATATATATATAATATATATATATATTTATATATAAATAAATAAATATATATATATACAGTGATCCCTCGCTATATCGTGCTTCGACTTTCGCGGCTTCACTCCATCACGGATTTTAAACGTAAGCATATCTAAATATATATCACGGATTTTTCGCTGGTTTTGGATTTCTGCGGACAATGGGTCTTTTAATTTATGGTACATGCTTCCTCAGTTTGTTTGCCCAGTTGATTTCATACAAGGGACGCTATTGGCGGATGGCTTAGAAGCTACCCAATCAGAGCATGTATTATGTATTAACTCAAACTCCTCAATGATATACGATATGCTTGCTGCGCGGTGCTTGATTGTTTGCTTTTCTCGGTCTCTTTCACTCTCTCTGACATTCTCTGCACCTGACGGAGGAGGTGTGAGCAGAGGAGCTGTTTGCATAGAGGCTGTTTGCCTAGCGAATAGGATGCTTCTCTAAAAATGCCGCTTTATCACGGTGCTTCGGCATGCTTAAAAGCCCAAAAGCACGTATTGATTATTTGATTGTTTGCTTTTCTCTCGCGCTCTCTCTCTCTCTGACATTCTCTGCTCCTGACACGCATTCCTTTGAAGAGAAGATATGTTTGCATTCTTTTAATTGTGAGAAAGAACTGTCATCTCTGTCTTGTCATGGAGCACAGATTAAACTTTTGACTAAAGGGTGTTATTTCATGTCTAGAGGGCTCTAATAATGTTAACAGTGTGGGAGAGTTTATAAGGGCTTAAATATATAAAAATAACCATACAAACATATGGCTTCTACTTCATCTATCTACTTTTATCTATCGCGGGGGGTTCTGGAAGGAAACCCCCGCGATCGAGGAGGGATTACTGTATATAAAAGCTGTCACGCATGCGCGAGTAGGAGGCCGCGGGTGGACCCGAAATCGCTTCGAAGGACGTTTGTCGGTAGGGAATGGCGGGGTACTAACCTTTCTGCTCTCTCTTTCAGGAAAAAAGACGATCCGCCATCATAACCTGACCGCACCACGTCCACTTCCACCCTTCCTCCGCCATCTTCCCCGACGTCACGAATCCCGTCATCCCTCACGCCTCCTTCCCAGCATTCATCCACTTCCGGCTCCTCCTATATAAAAATGGCCGCCGGCGCATGTGAAGTCGTCGCGCGCATGAACAATATTTTTGTTTGTACCCTTGACCTTGGTTGCTTCTTTTGTTTACAGTATACGGGGCCGGAAACCCCAACTCTTTACGTTGTGTTGTGTTATTTCTTTACAAAGCATATAATTTGGAATTCGTTATATCATTACAGAAGGACTTGGATAGCATACAGGCTTGGGCAGATTTGTGACAGATGAAATTTGATGTCAGTAAATGTCAAGTATTATACATAGGAAGTAAAAATGTTAGGTTTGAATACACAATGGGCAGCCGGAAAATCAAGAGTGCACTTTATGAGAAGGACTTAGGAGTCATAGTGGACTCTAACCTATCGACTTCCCGACAGTGTTCAGAACCCATTAAGAAGGCTAACAGAATGTTAGGTTATATAGCACGATGTGTGGAGTACAAATCCAAGAAGGTTATGCTCAACCTTTATAATGCATTAGTGAGGCCTCCCCTGGAATACTGTGTGCAGTTTTGGTATCCAGGCTACAAAAAGGACATAGCAGAACTAGAAAAGGTCCAGAGAAGAGCGACTAGGCTGATTCCAGGGCTACAGGGGTTGAATTATGAGGAAAGATTAAAAGAGCTGAGCCTATACAGATTAAGAGGTGACATGATTGAAGTGTTTAAAATTATGAAGGGAATTAGTACAGTGGATCTAGACTGTTATTTTAAAATGAGTTCATTAAGAAGTTTTTCTTTACACAATGATAGACACTTGGAATAAGCTACCTAGTAGTGTGGTAGACAGTACGACTTTATGGACTTTAAAAACTTAACTTGATGTTTTTTTGGACGAAATAAGTGGATAGGACTGGCAAGCTTTGTTGGGCTGAATGGCCTGTTCTCATCTAGATTGTTCTAATGAATGCCAGCACTCAAGGATTTCCAGCAGAACGTTGCCCAAAACATCTCACTGCCTCTGCCGGGCTTGCCTTCTTCACATAGTACATTCTACTTCCATTTCTTCACTAGGTCAATGATGCACATGGCCATCCACATGATCTAAAAGAAAATGTTATGCATCAGACTAGGTCACCTTCTTCTATTGCTTCATGGTCCAGTTCTGATGCTTACGTGCTCATTGTAGGACAAACTTGTGAGGAAGGCAGGCTGTATTGTAGGAATGAAGCTGGATAGTTTAACATCTGTGGCAGACCGACGGGCACTGAGCAAGCCCCTGTCAATCATGGAGAATCCTCTGCATCCACTGAACAGTGTCATCTCCAGGCAGAGGAGCAGCTTCAGCGACAGACTGCTGTCACTGTCCTGCTCCACTGACAGACTGAGGAGATCGTTTCTCCCCTACTCTATGCAACTCTTCAGTTCCACCGTGGGGGGGAAACGCTAACATTATTCAAAGTTATTGTCTGTTTTTACCTGCCTTTTTATTACTCTTTAATTTAATATTGTTTTTTGTATCAGTATGCCGCTGCTGGATTATGTGAATTTCCCCTTGGGATTGATTGATTGAGTAAGTATGTATGTAAATATCTATCTATCTATCTATCTATCTATCGGTGGTAGATAGGGATCAGCACGGTCACTCTGACCAGTCTGTGGCTAGGCATGCAAGCTATAATGAACTATGTGTTCTGAAACCTTCCTCTAATGACCAGCATTATGTTTTCACCTACTTCCATTACAGTAGCCCTCCTGTACAATCAGATAAGACGTGATAGCCCTCACCCCCAACATTTATCAATGAGCCTTGGGAGCCCATGATCCTGTTCCTGTCTTTCATTGAACCACTATTAGTAGGTGCTTACCACTGTATATTGAGAGCAACCCACAAGACCTGTTGTTATGGAGATGCATCAACACAAACAATCATCTAGCTATCACAATTTGGACCTTGACAGAGGGGCTCAGATCCTTAAGCTTGCTAATTTTTTCTGTTTCTAACACATCACCATCAAGAACCGGCTGTTCACTTGCTGCTTAATCTACTGTAATCCACCCTTGAGGGGTGACATTACAATGAGTTAATAGCAGGTGAAAAATAAGGAAACAAACAACATTTTTATATAAACAAACATGACCCATGGTGGAATACCAGACAGCACTGCTGCCTTACCACTCTGGGGACACTGGTATGAGCACCTACCATGGGCAGTGGTAACAAGGCATACCAAAATGCAGGCTTGAATGGTCTGCCAGTGCTTGAGAAATCCTCATCTAAACAGTATTAATAAGGTTCTGTCACTTACCCAGGAGTGCTGACATATTCTGGAAAATTCTTAGCAGTTCAGGTGTGATGGAAGGGCTGTTTTCTAATGTTGCCAACCTAAAAAAAAATTAAAATCAAAGCCCAACAGTGTGAGTTATTTGTGCTGTGAATTAAAGTTTCCTAAACTCGATAAAAAGCTGTGACAATCAAAAACATCTTTCTATGACAAATAACTAATTTTTCTAAATTCTGAGTTGCATTTTGCATCACTGCCACCTGGCCACAGCACTCTGCAATCACCGTTGAAGATGGAAAGAATAAAACCGCAGCATTGATTCGATTCTTCTGGGACTTTCACCATATGCAGATATTAAAGATGTCATAAAAATCCAAAGCAGCTTTATTAATACATTCTTGAGACATTTATGCAATACAATTAAATTCTGTGTTTATTGTTTTGATTAAATTCAATGGAAGATTATAGAACTGAATGAATAAAAGGAAGAGAAATAATGTAATGTCCTATGTCACAGATGACCGACCGGGGACACTTGGATAGTCCCCGACTTGGACAATGTTACTCCTTGGCCACGAGAGGGCAGCCGCTGTAGGGCTATTTGGGGGCCACAAGGACGGCGCTGGGACACTTTTTATAAGAGGATATGGCCAATGCCAGGGGGCGCCCGGACAGTTAGAGAACCCTGGATGGCAGCACTTCCGCCACACCAGGAAGTGCTGCCAGAAGTAATTCCGAGGACACCCGGACTGCCTCCAGGTGCTTTCCTGACACTTCTGCCACACCAGGAATTGACGTCAAGGGGAGCACCTGGGGCTCATCCGGTTCATAATAAAAGGGGAAGCCTCCTTCCAGTAAGCGAGCCAGAGTTGGGAGGAAGGAGACGAAGCTTGTGAGGAGGACAGGAGGTCAAGGAAAGAGAAAGAGAAAGAAGAAAAGAAGAAGAGTTGGTGCTTGAGGACATTGTGGTGCAGAAAGATTTAAATAAAAATAAGTGTGTTTTGGACATCCTGGTGTCGGTCTGTCTGTGTCTGTGGGTACGCTTTCCACACCTATAATTGACCACCAATATCTCTTGCCTCTCCTGTCCATTTTTTTTTTGCTGCTATAATTTAAGTGTTTATTCCTTCCTAACAATGAAATGGCAAATAAAGATAATGGTGACTTTTGAAGAAAAGGGAAAAAAAACTTGTGTTGAACTTCTTTGGTTTTTATGTGGATACACATGGCGAGCAATTACAATGACAAAATAAATCTGTATGTAAGCTTTGCAAGATTAAGGCATATTTCTCTGGTAACACAATCAATGTTACTGCAAACTTAAATAGAAACCACAATAAACACTACCAGTGATATGCAAAAGTTAATAGCCTGATTTAGCCAACAATCAGAAAAGACTTGAAGCAATGTAAAACTGACAACCAAATGTGTCACAGATTTCACTGTTGCAAAATAGCAGTCACTAAGCAATAATAATATAAGCACATAGCAAATGGCTCCATTCTTCAAAAAATTAATGTCAAAATTCAAGAAATTGACCGTTTCTTGTTTATTGGATGTTTTTTATTTCACATTATTAGTTTACCTTTGGCATCATCTCTTTTACCTTGTCTTTCTGTCTTGAGTCAAAATCAAGTTAAGGTAGTTACTTCAGATAAGATGTAAACACAGACAGCAGGTAAGGTGAGGTTGTAATATTTACTGATCATGGTGCTGGATAGTGACACGTTGTATTTTGATTACAACACCACAACCACCAATTATTTAGATAGCACATTTTCATAAAAACAATGTAATTCAAAATACTTGCATTAGTAAATGCAAGTAAGAAATTCACTGTTTTCTGTACCTGTGATAAGACAGACCATAAGAACCTACAAATAAGATCAAATGTCCTGCCACTAACACATCAACAGAGTAGTCTTGCAAAGTATAAAATGAAAAGGCAAAGGCTATTGTGCACCAGCAGTGGCAGAAGGGAGAAAGTATTTATTTTTCTACAGATTAAATTAGGTAGATATTTATTAGCCCAGAAGGAAATTTGTTTGCAGCAAGAAGGTATAAAACATAAATTGTTAGACACACTTAAGAAAATAAGCCAATAAAGAATATACAACATCCATCATTTCTACTAGTTCGCATACCCTACAATTTCTACAGACAGGACTAATAAGCTATAAAATATTATATCATAAAAATTCAGAATACAGCAGGATGCCTATAACTAATACAATTCCAAATGCTTATTGCTGTAGACATAAACACGTTCTTCATTTAAATGTGTTGCACTTGACTCTTGGGAACCCAAATATTCATCTGATCAACAGACTGAACTTGAGGACAGAGGCTGGATTATGCCTAAAAGGACTGAGAATGTGACATGGTGAAGTGCGAGATGAAATGAAGCAAGCCAATAATTTTACTTCTCTTTTGACAATGATGTTTAGATAAGTATGTGTTTTTTCCAAAGTAACAGGTAAAAGTCAATCTAACAATCAATTCAATAAAAGACGAAAGTGTTGCTATAATATTTTCTGCTTTTAAAAATTGAGATTCCTTAGATTTAGGGTTGAGATTAAAGGTTAGCATTGTATCAATGACTATTCTTAGATATCTGTATTGCTCCACACTCAATCCCTTTTATTGTTGTTGAGAGTGGGAAGGAGGGGAACATCTAAAAATCTACAGTCATATCCTTGGTCTTAGAGAAGTTAAAAGGAATGATCGCACCACTGACCAAACTCATCAACACAGGTTAATGACAAAGTTTTGCATAAAAGGCAAAGATTGTGCTATACAGAAAGCAGAAATTGTTTTACTAATGAATTCATTTCTAAGTGACATATCTCCATTCTTTCGGGTATAAAAGACACTGAGACATTGATGACAGCAAATGTTGTAATAAAGGTGATTTCCAGTGCTTAAATGAATCCATGTCTAAATGGACGGAAGCTATTATGAAGGCAAAAGATGGTCCTATTAAGTGCTAGATAGGTGTAAGTAAAGATGAAAATGATATATACAGTATATGATATATATATATACACACACACACAACTGATTTCTTTCTGTTTTTATTTACATTTTGCACAGTGTACCAACTTTTTTGGAATTGGGGTTTTGTGTAAATATATATATATATATATATATATATATATATATATATATATATATATATATATATACACATACATACTCACATATACACACATACGCGCGCTACTGGTTTTAGACATACTACTTGGATAATATTACACTGGCATAGAAAAAATGAACAATGGCAAATAAAAAAATAAGTCGAGGAATCATTAAGTGTGCAAAATGTTATTAAAATTTTTGATTCATCAAAGTAGCAACCTTTTGATGATTTAACAGCCAAACTGTGGTAACCCTTTTGATTCAGAATGCCACTCACTCTGTGCAAGTCACTAACTCTGCCTCCAGCAAAAGAATGCCAAACCATCATACTTCATCCTCCATGTTTCACAGTTGGTCTCACACACTGAGGAACCATTCTTTCAGCAACTTGATTGATATAAACACCATGCATGATGAACCAAATATTTCAAATTTTGATTCATCGGCCCACAAGACTTTCTTCCAGTTTGCAGTAGTCCACAGCTGGTATTTCAAGGCCCTACTTTGTCCTTTAAAGAATGGCTTACTTACTGCCACTCGCCTGTCAAACCTGCAGCACAAAGTCTCCTCTTCACAGTAGAAAGTAAAACTTGCTTTTTTCGACCACTGTTAAGTTGTGGTGCTTTGAGGCCCCTATCACGCAAGCTGGTGACCCTGAGAAATTTGTCACGCAAGAGTGCAGTACTGACCTTACTATCGATGTGGCATCCCTACTAGCAACATACCTAAAATAAATCAATGCACTTTGCACATTAGTAATTTGCAGGGTGAACGAGAGCCAGAGGTAACTGTATTGGCAATGGGCAAGTTGCCCCCAAGATAGCGTTACATACCTTGTCATGAATCTCAGGATGGTACGCCTCTAGACACCTCCTCAGGTCTGTGGTTTTCTTTCCTGTGAGCTTCATTCTATATGGCTTACACTGGGCCCTGTAATAAAGCTGGTCCATATGTCTAACCACTCTTTTTGCCCGAGAATCACATTAGCCAACATAACGGAGCCGAGTGGAGAAGGATTCTGGTTGATGTAATGATTTCCTGATAACTCCCAAACTAGCGTTATCCAATTACAAGCGTGTATACAAGCTTTTAAAATTGCAACACGGCATTCATTCTTGTAATATGTTGGCAGACCAAGTCATGTATAATAAAGATGTGTAAAGAGCTTTGCATCGCTTTATTTTCCAGTTGTCAGTTTGTAACATTTATGATTTGTTTAGTTTTCATCAAATATCGCTGATGAGTATTAATCATCTTAGTTTTTATTAACAAACTTAACATTGCTCTTACATCAGTTCACATCAAACAGCTACCCCAAGACATTTATCAAACAATGCTTATATTGGAGGTACCACAGATCTGAACAAACAATCGACTCATGTCCTAATTAGTACACCATTCCCTATTGAAGTGGTATATAGATAAGTACAGAACACTTCCTCTCTAAATTAGGATTCAATATAGCCCACAAACCTGCTAACACTCTGTAGACTGTTCTTTTTAATGCCAAAAGCAAGAAATCTTCATCAGAAACATGGAATGCAGTAACAGTATACCATGTAATGCGTGCCCAGCTGTATATGTCATATAAACATCTAAAACACTTGCAACATACATAGAAGAACATTGCAACGCTATCAGAATGAAGGACCCATGATCTCTGATATATCCGCATACAAGTTCAACCAGACACATGGTTTAACAGGGACACGGTGCAAGTAAAATTCAGGGCTAATACTAAAAATATCAGAGGGCTGGCTGAATCATGGCTCTCAAATGAAAATGCTATTAACGGACATTTGGACATGAACCAAGCATATGCAGGCTTAAAAAGATGGCTATCTAAATAATAAAAAAGACTTTATGACCAACACTCTCCAAATCCCTACACTCCCCTGCACCCACACTCGCTCATTTGTGATATATTGTCTTGACAAGAAATGCTAATGGGGCTCTTTTAAAGAATTCAGTACTTTAAAGGACATAAATAAAGGTATTTAAAATAAAGTGGAATGAGACAGGGAAAAAAATATTGAACGCGCTGATTTACTATTTAGTGGTGGAGCCTTTCTTTGTAATGACAGCTTCAAGACACTTCCTGTATTAAGAAACCAATAGGCTGCATTGCTCAAGTGCAATTTTGACCTATTCTTCTAAAGTGATTGTCTTTAAATCTTGAAGATTCCAGGGGGCCCTCTTGTGAATCCTGATCTTTAGTTCCTTCTGCAACTGTTCAATTGGTTTGAAGTCATGTGATTGACTGCGCCATTCTAACAACTTGATTTTCTTTCTCTGAAACCGTTTGAGAATTTCCTTTGCTGTATGTTTTATATCATTGTCCTGCTGGAAGGTCAACACAAGTCGGATCCTCATCATCCTGGTGGATGGCAGCAAATTCATTTCAAGAATCTCTTGCTACATGGCCCCATTCACCGTTCCTTCAATTACAAGAAATCTGCCTGTACCATGAGATGAGAAGCAGCCCCACACCATGATGGTTGTACCTCCAAACTTCACTGTTGGTATAGTGTTTTTCGGGTGATAAGCAGTGTCATTTCTCCTCCAAACATGGTGTGTAGTATAACAGCCAAAAAGTTTAACTTTAATACAAATGTTGTGTAGCAAACTTTAAACAAGCTTGAACATGCCTTTTCTTCAGTAATGGAGTCTTGTGGGGTGAGCATGCATAGAGGCCATGTCAGTAGAGTGTATTGCCTATTTTTATCTCTGTAACAACTGTACTAGCTGCCTCCAAGTGGTGCTCCTTCCAAATGGTACTTTTCTCTTGGCCTACTCTTTTGATTATGCTTCTGATACCCTATTCAAAAATCTTACAAGGACATCCAGTGAGTGGCCGGTTGACAACTGAGTAATGCTCTTTCCACTTGGAAATAATGGCCCCAATGGTGATTACAGGAAAACTGAAAAATTACGAATACGTATGGAACCAGCTCCATTGATATGGTGTGTAGCAATTAGGTTACAAAGATCATGGGAGAGCTCTTTGGTTTTACCCATCATGACATGTTTCTTGTGTGACACATTGGTAGCAAAAAACATTTTACAGCCCATCAGTATGTACTAATCCAGCTGATATCAATTGGCACAGATAGGAGGTGGAATTACTTTCTAACTACTTATTGATTTCAGCTGGTTCCTTGCCTTGGTTTACTGCTTTTTCCTTATTGTGTTCAATACTTTACTACTCCCCCAATCCATTTTATTATCGTTTCAACCCACTTTATTACACATACCTTTATTTATGGCCTTTAATGTTGTGAATTCTTTATATTTGTGGATTTCTTGAGTTAATACCAATACCTGGTGAGAATTTCATGTGAATAGCCTCATTGAAAATATATTTACTGAAAAAAAGTGTTGACATGTTCAACACTTATTTCCCCCACTGTATATGATACATGTAAGTTCTTTAATACAGTTAAAATATGTTAATTTAACTATAACATTTCTATATAAACATACCATAATTCAAGACCGTCTTCTAGCAGGTACACATGTGGGGGCTGATTAACATCTGTACTCAGCTGAATAACAGGTAAAAGGAATGGATATAGGTTCTTGCTTTCTGCTCCCAAACCCTACAAAATTAAACAAACAATGGAGTAAACTACCACACGGCCTAAAGAAAATCACAATCATTAGTGTATACAGATTATATTTAAACTGTATAAACAGTAATAAAAATAATTATGAAAGACACAGACATTAAATGAAGCAAACTGTGAATACATTGATGAAATAAAAAGTACAGGAGTCATAATTTAAAGTAAGTTAAAGAGTCATAATTTAAAGTAAGTTAAATTTAAAACTTAGAGAAAGGGCTATTCTTTACTATGAATATGAACTGTGTTAAAGAAGAAAACATTTGCTGAGAAACATAACTGTGAACTCTATAAGACCTTCACTTCCATTCAGATTAATGTGATACTAGAGGTTCAAGGTAGGCAATAAGGCAAAAATGTCATTTGATGATATTTCATATATTGCTGTGACACATAATATTTAATATTACGCATTTGATAAACTAGGAAATTTATGAACTGATAAAAACTACCAGGAATCACAGTGAATTTCCCACAGAAAAACAAAGGAGGCAGCTAAATAAGTTAGAAATTGTCCAACATCTTACAGCTAACCAGTCAGAAGTTAATAAAAATAAACTACCATAGATTGACAGAGCAGATAGAAATAGACTATAAAAATGCGTAAATGGAAAGAAAAACAAATGCTAATGACTCATTGAAACCTAGACGCATGTACACTGGACTACATTAATGGAACTTTATTGCTGTCAGTACGGTTAACTGTAGCAGGCAACTGGATCTTCAAAATAAGGAGCAGTCTAACAGTGTGATTGATTACTGTGAATGGTATACATGCTCTTTTTGGTCATTAAAAATAAAAGAAACCCAACATAGTGAAAAAAAAAAGCTAGGAGAAACCTGAGTTGGGAACTGAGAAGATATTCTGCATTCTTGAAATCAGCATCTAAGTTCAGGTTTTTCCTGAATGTATCTATGTTCTCCTGGTATTATACTTCAACACAACACCATCACATAATATTTCATAGGATGGACACCTCTCAAAACAAACAAAAAAACAAAAAAAGCTAGTAATTAATGTTATTTATAAAATGTTCCATATTATGTCTTCTTCTTCTTTCAGCCGCTCCCATTAGGGGTTGCCACAGTGGATCATCCAAAATTGTTGTCCGCATATTGATTTGGCAAAATTTTACACCGGATGCCCTTCCTGATGTAACCCTCCCCATTTATCCGGGCTTGGGACCGGCACAAAGAAACACATTGGTTTGTGCATCCCCTGTGGCTGGGTTCAAAATGTTCCACATTATGTAATGAGAACAAAGTTTAACTTTTAACATTCTTTTTTAAATATTAATAGCTCTCTTAACTACAAAAGATAAGCATGACAGCACAGAATTGAAAAGTCTTATACTTTTTCAAATGCAACTAATATATCAACATTTGTGCATGTGTGTTAAAGGTATATACTTAAAAAAATATATTTCTCAGTTCAGCTTTATTAAGTTCATACTGTAGCAGAAAGTACAAGAATGTGAAAACACTACTGAAAAACAGGCCATTAAAAAGTTATATACTATAAACAAAAAATACAGTACATCATATTAATTTTAGGAGATATAAGTTTGAAGCATAACACACATTGTTCATTAGAATGACATTAACACAATATTTTACCAAAGTATCACATTTTAAAAATAGTTTCATGGCACACTCCATTCAAAAATATTACAAAGTAGTGCTGGGTGGTATGACCAAAATTATATATCACGGTATTTTTCAAAATTGTACTGGTTTCACGGTATTCAACAGTATTTTTTTCCCATGCATGAGTGGATGTTAATCACATTTTCCACTGCAATTACTGCAGTAGACTGGGTAAGAATAACCTATTCCACTGTCATGAGAGTGGTACATTGTACAAAAAACATTTTAATGTGCACACAAGTATTAATACAGGTTTGCATGGCCCTATAAAGTGATAGTTTTCAAGGGGGTGGCACTAATGAAGAGAAGGAATCACATTGCATGACAGTTGCAGTCAAAATATAGAACCTTTTTATTGAACAAATTTTGCAAACAACTTAAACAAAAATTTTGACAACATATTTTCAACCATCCAAAGAGGCATTTAGACTTAGTAAAATATCCAGAGGTGCTTGTCAAAAGTTCTATTGCACTGTACATGTCTTAGAAAAGGAATAAATAGTAACTACACTTTCTGTTAATGTTAACAATCTCTGTCTACTGACACGTTAAAGTGACTTTTTAAACAACTTTACCATCATTAAACTGCATAATATTTAAACTAATAAATAAAAACAATAAAATAATAGTGAAACTTCCAGTAATAATACTATTACTTCAAGACTTAAAAGCCCATGTGCATTACACAGTATTCACCAAATAAAAATAAAATAAAATAAGTGCAACTTGGTGATGACATCTTTACCAACTGAACCATCATTAAGGCAAAATGCATTAATATGGACCTTGCTTCAAGCTAAGCTATATACATAAATAATAAAACTGCAACTTGCATTTAGATTGCTATTTGTGGAATAGCCCTATGGAAGCGTATTAGGGCCACGGTGAAGAAAAAAAATATGGACACAGTCAAGAAAAAAAACAAACTATATGTCGAGAACAAAGTCGACATGTTGACTTTATTCTCGTAATTTGTCATTAAAGTAGAACATCATAAAATAAATTCTTAAATCAATGTTTAAATTTTCTAGATTGTCTCAAATCCCATCATAAGTTAATGTAGCACATTAAATGCTTTGTGCTAAGTGTTCCCCGACCCAGTTGTTAATTGCTACACGCTTCTTAAATTGACTTCCTCTGCACTAAGAGGAGGCGCAGGCAGCAATCGCCGCACAGAATACATTCACTTCATGATATTCCTGCTCTCTGAAAATTTAGAATGCTAAGATAAATACTTGATATCATTTTCATGATGAACATGTCGACTTTATTCTCATCATAAGTGTAGAGATTAAAGTGGCAATGTCAAGAACAAAGTCAACATGTCGTCACACTATTACACAGTACCCAGGTATATTACACAGTATTGAAAAAAAATAAAACAAGCACAACTTGGCTTTAAGTATTATCCAGTAGTATAGAAACAGTATTCATTCACACATTTGAACATAATGGTCCACATCCGACCTTTTAAAACCAAAGTATCTGCAGAACACAGACACGGCTCTTTTTTTCGGCAAAAGTTCTTCTGTGTCATCATGTTCAACTTTATCGTCTGCTACAGCTTCAGTTTTGGAATGTTCTCTGCCCATTTTCACTATTCAATACCTCCACTAACGCATGTACTCCATTGCATGCGTGTTTAGTAGCGCAGCAGTGAAAAAGGTCCCCCCCTTAAACAGATTCCCACTGTGCCATGTTTGGAATGTTGTTTAGGCTATTTAAACTGGTGTTGCAGTATAAGAAAAATCCATTTCATAACAAAAATAAAAAACAGTTTTTGGTATGAACCAGTATACCACCCAGCACTATCACAAATCTTTGCAGACAACAGGATCAAAAGCCTTTTATGACCTTAATATATCCATACAAAAGTACATACTGGATGTATATGCCAAAAGGACCAAGGTCAAAAAAAGCTGTATTCAAGTCTCATTTTTGCTTCACTTTTAACTACTTGGTCCTGTTTCTGGTTAATGCTAAGGCACTGCTTTTATACGGCACAATGATGTTATATTGGTAAGTTTTTGCTATGTTTTTAAATGTTCTAACAGTGATCATGAGGTTTAGCTATACCCTGCTCCTTGATGCAAACATGGAAAAAACTACAAAGGTGGAGCTCTTTAAGACTGGCAATTTATATTCAGAATAAATGCAATATGAATCAGATGATGAAAGACATGCAAAACAAAACAAAGTAAGCAATTGTTAAATGTGTGTGAGTTTTCTTTAGTAAAGGTTGGACACACTTTCTAACACTGGAGATACAGGAAGTCTACTTACACTTAATGCTTGCTGAAATCTCACCCCTTTTAATGAACTGTTTCTCATTTTACTGCAGTATCCAGACATCTTGCCTCCTCAACAAAATTGTTGCCATCCTCTGAGCTCACTTAGGTTATGTGTCCATTTCAAACCTCACCTGTCAATGAGTCCATTAAGTCAAAGAGTTGCCAGAAACCTCCAGCTGTTGCTGAACCCATGAAAATAAGCATTTTTAAAGCACCCATAAATTAACATGGGCTGTCTGTCCTTACTAGATATCCTAAGGGTTAAATTTTAGATGTTCTGTCATCTGGCCACAAGTATGTCATTACTATTTAGCACTAGGTCTTAAGGTCACTATTTTGCAAAAATGAGGTTATAAATAACTTGACCACCAGTACTGTAGTCATCAAACCTGTTAGAGCAGTTAGAGAGCTTAGATCTGGAAAAAGAGATATTGTCTTTCTTATCCTGCGGCAAGCTATAACTCCACACAAATCTATGCCATACTGCCACCTCTAGGATCATGTTATGAAATGGAATTAAACTTAAAATACCTTCACGAGGTGAATCAATGTAGTAAGGATTGCACATCGAAGCATATTGTGGTCTTCTGACTGTTTCCAAAGGAGAGGAAGGTACTGAACCAGACATCCAACATAAGGTTTAATCTTCAATATTAAAAAAAAAAATTACATGATTACTACCTTGTGTAAAAAGATATATTGAACAGTGTGTAACATTTAAGCAAGGTTATTATAGTAAATGAAAACTAAAATTAAAACTGATACTATGAATAAAAAACATTTTCGTAAACTGAAATAAAATAATTAACAAAACTGAAATTAAAAACTAAAACTAAATGGAACAATTATAATGGCTTGAAAGACTAACTGAAATAAAATAATAATTTAATAAAAATACTTTTATTTTTCGTCGACTTGCACAAGGGCTAACCAGGGATCCTGAAATGAATCAAAATATATTAATAAGAATTTTATATTTTGTTTTTGAATAAATATTCCCGCTGTTAGTCTTTATCCCTTGTAACTTTCAACTCCAAAACAGAAATTCATCCACCACGAGCCACCCGCATAGATTCTTCCACTGAACAGCTGCTGGTGATACAGCATTTGCAGTGACAGATCAAGCTGAAAACGGGTGCATAAAGCGTGTGAAGAAGAAAGGGATATGCTGTGTGATAACAGTGACAGTTCTTCAGGAGCTGATAGTGACAGCATGACAGATTCTGGTTTAAGCGTTAATGAAGTATACCAAAGTGATGATTTTGCATTGAATGTGCTCTATAGCTTTCATTCACTGGATCACCAGGGCTCAAGAGAAAAGTGTTAAGATACCTATAATCCATAACAGAATTTCAGCCTGTTTATAAATGACGGCGCGTTAGCTGTAATTCTAAGTGGGCTCAAGATACAATATGTACACAGCAATTAATAAGACGCACACACTAAGCTAAATTCCTGGCTGCATAGTCTCAGTCCATTATGATTCTTGTATATCAAACACCCGAAGTTGGAATGGGAGTCAAAAAAAAATTTAATCTATGGACAAAAAAAATCACGAGTGAGTAACTTTTCAGTTTATTTCTCAGGTGTCCACGTTTTCTTGACAATAATTCACCTGCCACTTGACACAGGAGAAATCCATTTTAAAAATAAAATTGAATTGAGCGAGAAATTGATTATGTCAACATACAAGATCAGCATATTGTTGCTTACAAATCACTACAAACGTTGTAAAATTCCTGTGTTGGTGTCTCTACTGAACTACAGGTAGGTAAGGTGAAGAGAGTCTGCAACTGGTGAAAAACTAAACATACTAGAGTACTGTGTTTTTTATTTATTCGGTACTAGGTGAAACATCCGGTGTTGCCCAGGAAGAAAATAAAGTTTTTTTGTTATTATTTTTTTGAGAAAAACAATTAAAAAAAAAAAAAAAACAACATGACAGATTAATTTTGTTTTGTGGTGTATTAATAATTTTTTACATGCAGAATTTTTGACAAAAAAATTAATATTACTATTACAGTGGGATGCAAAAGTTTGGGCAACCTTGTTAATAGTCATTATTTTCCTGCATAAATAGTTGGTTGTTACGATAAAAAATGTCAGTTAAATATATCATATAGGAGACACACACAGTGATATTTGAGAAGTGAAATGAAGTTTATTGGATTTACAGAAAGTGTGCAATAATTGTTCAAACAAAATCAGGCAGGTGCATAAATTTGGGCACTGTTGTCATTTTATTGATTCCAAAACTTTTAGAACTAATTATTGGAACTCAAATTGGCTTGGTAATTTCAGTGACCCCTGACCTACATACACAGGTGAATCCTATAATGAGAAAGAGTATTTAAGTGGGTCAATTGTAAGTTTCCCTCCTCCTTTAATGTTCTCTGAAGAGTAGCAACATGGGGGTCACAAAACAACTGTCAAATGACCTGAAGACAAAGATTGTTCACCATCATGGTTTAGGGGAAGGATACAGAAAGCTGTCCCAGAGATTTAAGCTGTCTGTTTCCACAGTTAGGAACATATTGAGGAAATGGAAGACCACAGGCTCAGTTCAAGTTAAGGCTCGAAGTGGCAGACCAAGAAAGATGTCGGATAGACAGAAGCGACGAATGGTGAGAACAGTCAGAGTCAACCCACAGACCAGCACCAAAGACCTACAACATCATCTTGCAGCAGATGGAGTCACTGTGCATCGTTCAACCATTGGCGCACTTTACACAAGGAGATGCTGTATGCGAGAGTGATGCAGAGGAAGCCTTTTCTCCGCCCACAGCACAAACAGAGCCGCTTGAGGTATGCTCAAGCACATTTGGACAAGCCAGCTTCATTTTGGAATAAGGTGCTGTGGACTGATGAAACTAAAATTGAGTTATTTGGGCATAACAAGGGCGTTATGCATGGAGGAAAAAGAACACAGCATTCCAAGAAAAACACCTGCTACCTACAGTAAAATATGGTGGTGGTTCCATCATGCTGTGGGGCTGTGTGGCCAGTGCAGGGACTGGGAATCTTGTCAAAGTTGAGGGATGCATGGATTCCACTCAGTATCAGCAGATTCTGGAGACCAATGTCCAGGAATCAGTGACAAAGCTGAAGCTGCGCCGGGGCTGGATCTTTCAACAAGACAACGAACCGAAACACTGCTCAAAATCCACTAAGGCATTCATGCAGAGGAACAAGTACAACGTTCTGGAATGGCCATCTCAGTCCCCAGACCGGAATATAATTGAAACTCTGTGGTGTGAGTTAAAGAGAGCTGTCCATGCTCGGAAGCCATCAAACCTGAATGAACTAGAGATGTTTTGTAAAGAGGAATGGTCCAAAATACCTTCAACCACAATCCAGACTCTCATTGGAACCTACAGGAAGCGTTTAGAGGCTGTAATTTCTGCAAAAGGCGGATCTACTAAATATTGATTTCATTTCTTTTTGTGGTCCCCAAATTTATGCACCTGCCTGATTTTGTTTGAACAATTATTGCACACTTTCTGTAAATCCAATAAACTTCATTTCACTTCTCAAATATCACCGTGTGTCTCCTATATGATATATTTAACTGATATTTTTTATCGTAACAACCAACGATATATACAGGAAAATAATGACTATTAACAAGGTTGCCCAAACTTTTGCATCCCACTGTAGGTTGATTTAACTCTTATTAGCACTACAACATAGTTACAAATAATGCAAGATGAAAATACAGTAATCCCTCGCTATATCGCGCTTCGACTTTCGCGGATTTTATATGAAAGCATAACTACATATATAACGCGGATTTTTCGCTGCTTCGCGGGTTTTTACTTCCTGTACATGCCTCAGTTGGTTTGCCCAGTTGATTTCATACAAGGGACACTATTGGCAGATGACTGAGAAGCTAACCAATTAGAGCACGCAGTTAAGTTCTCCTGACTGAGAAGCTAACCAATCAGAGCACGCAGTTAAGTTCCTGCCTGCTGAATGCAGTGTTAACCAGGAAGTCTCGTCTCGCTCATTCAGCATCAACGTGTTTCTCTGTGTAAAGAGTTGTGCTCTTTTGTGTTTATCTTTGTGCATAGTCAAGCCCTTCATTATGGCTCCAAAGCGATCTACTACTGCTTCAGGGGCCGTGCCCAGCAAAGCGGAAGGTAAGCGTTTTGGATTTGTTGAAGGCTACGATTCTTTTTATTTAAAAAGTAGGAAAGGAATATAGATCTACGGCCGCAGTGTCCTTTTAATCAGGGTGCAAAACGAGTTGTAAGTGGTTGTAATAAGGCAGTAGTCTGGATGGAATCTGCTTTAGGGATTTGGATTGAAGACTGCCAGAAGAAGAACAATGGCAGTGGTACACAATCGCCTGAAGTGGCTCCTTTGGAAGAACTGGAACGCTCTCCTTTGTTGTGCAGTAAAATTAAACTCATTGTTATCGGACAAGTCATCGTGTCATTGTTGGTGAGTAACCATAATTAATTTTCTACTTACAGTACTTAGTACATGTACGTATGTTTAGTGTCACTGTACACACATTTACTGTATACTATTTTTCTTGCATTGTACGTATTTATTGCTGGTGGCCTGTCTATCGTAATGGGTGTAACATATGTGATATCGGAGACACTCAATATCTTTAAAATAATATTTAGGTTTTACTGTATATAAACAGTGTGTTTATATACAGTACATCATTTCAATGAATCTTACCTAATATCTAAGAGAATACAAAGGGATTATGCTGTATAACTCTGCGGGGAATATTTATAAACAGTGTGGGAGAGTTTATAAGGGCTTAAAATATATAAAAATAACCATACAAACATATGGTTTCTACTTGTGATTTTCACCTATCGCGGGGGGGTCTGGAACGCAACCCCCGTGATCGAGGAGGGATTACTGTATAGCTAACAAAAAAATATTAAAACAACAAACAAATAATACTATGGATTTTTCATGAGGAGGCACAGTGGCACAGTGGGTACTGCTGCTGCCTCGCAGTTAGGAGACCTGGGTTCCCTTCTCGGGTCCTTCCTGCATGGAGTTTGCATGTTCTCCCCGTGTCTGCGTGGGTTTCCTCTGGGTGCTCCAGTTTCCTCCCACAGTCCAAAGATGTGCAGGTTAGGTGCACTGGCGATCCTAAATTGACCCTAGTGTGTGATTGGTGTGTGCCCTGTGGTGGGCTGGCACCCTGCCGGGGGTTTGTTTCCTGCCTTGCGCCCTGTGCTGGCTGGGATTGTCTCCAGCAGACACCTGTGACCCTGTAGTTAGGATGTAGCGAGTTGGGTAATAGATGGATAGATAAAACTGTTGGTTGCTTTTACAGAGTACAATGATAAAACTGACGGTTGATTCTACAGAGCACACCAGAAACATTCTGTGCGTCAACTGGATGATAACATACATAGAAGACCACAAGACTGTTTATATAAGATTTATTAATTTATCTCTTTTAGTTTTACATTCACAGCTCAAAATATCTGATATTGTGAAAATAATCCGGTTGCAGAATTATGTTTTAAAATGCAGGTAAAATTCCGTTACAACAAACTGTCAGGGACCTAAAAAATATTTTGTTGTAATGAGATTCTTTATTTGTCACTATAGTGCTTTCTTTAACTTGCGTTCAGGCATTTCATGTTAATTTTAATCTACTCCTGTCTATAAATTATGCTGACGAGAATTTTTCTCAGCACTTCCTTGCGATAATACACTTTCAGGGTGTGAATGATGCCCAAATCTAATGGCTGTAGCACTGCTGTGCAATTGGGTGGGTGGAATTCAATACAAAGATTATCTAAATGTGGAAGCATGTTGTGTGCAGCACAGTTATCAATCAGATGCTGAATCATCCTTTCCTTCTTCATATTGTGAGGTTTCTAAACTCTTTTGGGAAAAACAGAACAACACACCGAAGTGCATCCTGAAGCGCAATTGCCGCGTCTGTGGAAGATTGCTTGTCCGTTGCAGAGGCAGGACGACAGCAGGCTTACAGCGCTGCAGCGAAACGACACAGAATCAAATCCTAAAAGATCGTGGTCGCGCTATATATCCCTGTCTTGCACTCAAAACACGAGGCAGAGTCTCAGTACTTTAGCAAAACCAGCTTTATTCAGCTTGAAACAGGAACAGCACAGTTATTTATTGTAGCATGATCTACCACTCTCCTATACACAGACACAGCAGTCAGTCAGGATTGTGACTAGGTTAGTGACCAAGTAATACTGTTCCTTACGTCACCCATCGAGATCTTTTCTATTTGCTTTGGTGGAGAGACACAGCAGAGCGGTGAGCCTGCTGTTGCCCTGGCAACAGATACACAGTCTTCCACAGACGCAGTGACTGCACTTCGGGACACACTTCGGCGTGTTGTCCAGTTGGGGGAGGTCCCAAGAGAGAATTTAAAAACCTCACATTTTCTTGAATGAGTGACGCATTAATAGGAATGTTTCTTGAACAAGCATCACTGAACCACATAAAAATAGCTTTTTCGATGTCTTCAAATGCAGCAGTTCGCATATGTTTGCAACCCGAGATTTTTCTTCTTTGTTTGCTCTGTCTTTCAAGAAAATTCACAGTGTCGATGGCGAAATTATGAATTCACTGGCAACTTCGTTTTGCCAGAATCAAGAGCTGCAAAAATGAAAAGTTTTTTTTTCTAATATGAACTGTTGTTGTTTTTTTGTGTCTGACATTTCTATAGGAGGGTGACATTGAGCTAAATTCCAATGGATATTTTTCAAATGTTGATGAGCAATAAGCAAAAGCTATCACTGAAAATCACAGCAAGCAAAAACAGCAAAAAACAGTACAAGCAAAGTTCGAAGAAAGACATTTTTTTTTACAATGTTTCTGTTTGGGGATCGTTGTGCACAACTGAGCTGCGACCACAGAACTAACTGCTCTGTGGATGATTCATTCAGGCATTTCAAGGTCTTTTGGGCACTCGTTGTAATGTATTTCGTAGTAACGAGATTTCTACAGACTTGTGTTATATTGGGAAACTGTCGGGACCATATAAATACTTCGTTGTAATGAAAATTTTGTTGTAAAGATATTCATTGTAATGTAATTTTACCTATATTTTGTCTTCTCTTCTTCATCTTTCTTTCTCAAAATAGACAGTGGAAATATCATACTACTCATCAGCCATGTCATATATATTGCATGCCATGGATAATTCTTGCCTTGCATCCAAAGCTGCTCTGTGGCTGTCAATAGTCCTACTACCTGCTCTTGATTCAAGTCTATGAACCTTCAAACCTAACCCTAAGCCTAACCCTACATCCCAAAGATTTTCATGCTCACACCTGTCAGAACATAGTAGAATCTCTTTTCTGATTTTTGATATCTTTTCAGGCCTGCAGGTGTCAAAATTCTATCTATAAATTTTATGTGCCTGAGATGGAATCAGAGATCATTATGGCTGATAGAAAATAACAAACCCCAGTATAGGAGATTTTTGAATACAATATTGGAAGCATTACTTGTAAGCACAGTGTCTTGGAGCAGGATATGTTGTGTGCTGCAGACATTTAGAAAGAACAACCCCTCAAACCTTAAAATGCACCTAAATCTACAGTGGTGTGAAAAACTATTTGCCCCCTTCCTGATTTCTTATTCTTTTGCATGTTTGTCACACAAAATGTTTCTGATCATCAATCACATTTAACCATTAGTCAAATATAACACAAGTAAACATAACATAAGTGAGACATCCCCACCCACAATTACAGCAGCCCAGGTGAGCAGAGAGCTGAAAAGACTTTGTGCCAGCAAAGCAGCGGGTCCAGATGGTGTATCGCCACGATTGCTGAAGGCCTGTGCGTTGGAACTGGGGAGTCCTCTACAGCGCATCTTCAACCTGAGCCTGGAACAGGGGAGAGTCCTAAGGATTTGGAAAACATCTTGTATCACTCCTGTCCCAAAGGTATCACGTCCTAGTGAGCTGAATGACTTCCAGCCTGTTGCTCTGACGTCACATATGATGAAGACCATGGAGCGGCTGCTGCTTCACCACCTGAGGCCACAGGTCCGCCACGCCCTCGACCCTCTGCAGTTCGCATACCAGGAGAAGGTGGGAGCGGAGGATGCCATCATCTATATGCTTCACCGATCCCTCTCCCACCTGGACAAAGGCAGTGGTGCTGTAAGAATTATGTTTTTGGACTTCTCTAGCGCCTTCAACACCATCCAACCTCTGCTCCTTAGAGACAAGCTGACTGAGATGGGAGTAGACTCACACCTGGTGGCATGGACTGTGGACTATCTTACAGACAGACCTCAATATGTGAGTCTTGGGAACTGCAGGTCTGACATTGTGTGCAGCAATACAGGGCGCCGAGGACTGTACTTTCTCGGTCCTGTTCAATCTATATACATCAGACTTCCAATACGACTCGGAGTCCTGCCACGTGCAAAAGTTCGCTGATGACACTGCAATTGTAGGCTGCATCAGGAGTGGGAGTACAGAAAGTTAATCAAAGACTTTGTTAAATGGTGCGACTCAAACAACTTACACCTTAACACCAGCAAGACCAAGGAGCTGGTGGTGGATTTTAGGAGGCCCAGGCCCCTCATGGACCCTGTGATCATCAGAGGTGACTGTGTGCAGAGGGTGCAGACCTTTAAATATCTGGGAGTGCAGCTGGATGACAAATTGGACTGGACTGCCAATACTGATGCTCTATGTAAGAAAGGTCAGAGCAGACTATACTTTCTGAGAAGGTTGGCATCCTTCAACATCTGCAGTAAGATGCTGCAGATGTTCTACCAGACGGTTGTGGCGAGTGGCCCTCTTCTACGCGTGGTGTGCTGGGGTGGCAGCATAAAGATGAAAGACGCCTCACGCCTGGACAAACTTGTTAAGAAGGCAGGCTCTATTGTAGGATTAAAGTTGGACAGTTTAACATCTGTGGCAGAGTGACGGGCATTAAGCAAATTCCTGTCAATCATGAATAATCCACTGCATCCACTGAACAGTGTCATCTCCAGGCAGAGGAGTAGCTTCAGTGACAGACTTTTGTCACTGTCCTGCTCCACTGACAGACTGAGGAGATCGTTCCTCCCCCACACTATGCGACTCTTCAATTCCACCCGGGGGAGTAAATGCTAACATTAATTTTATTTTAATTTTTTTCATTTTTATTACTATTTAATTTAATATTGTTTCTTTGTATCAGTATACTGCTGCTGGATTATGTGAATTTCCCCTTGGGATTAATAAAGCATCTATCTATCTATCTAAACACAAAATGCTGTTTTTAAATGATGGTTTTTATTACTTAGGGAGAAAAAAAATCCAAACCTACATGGCCCTGTGTGAAAAAGTAATTGCCCCCTGAATCTAATAACTGGTTGGGCCACCCTTAGCAGCAATAACTGCAATCAAGCGTTTGCGATAACTATAATGAGTCTTTTACAGCGCTCTGGAGGAATTTTGGCCCACTCATCTTTATTTGAGGGTATTTTGTTAGTTTTAAACTAACAGATGCTGACTGCTAAGAAGTGATAATTTCTCACATTTTGAATGTCAACCCAAAATATACAGATCTTAATTTAGATAGACTAACCATTTATAAATCCGTTGTGAGCTGTTAAAAATATGTTTTGATTCTGTGTGAGATTTGGATTGATTTTAGAGAACTTTTTCATAATATGTATGTTTTAAGTTGTGTTGTAAAAAGAGGCAACTGTGATATCGTACACACAGCAAGTACTGTACCTAGAAATGCTGAATTGTGGTAACAGCTGACTCAAACAGAAAAGTTGGAAATGGCATCAACAATAAACATCTGACAAGAAAAATGTACACCTAATAACATCAAATAAAATTAGCTTATTTTTAAAGATTAAGTCTCCAAAACATAAATACAAATTTTTAAATTAAACTTGCCCACAGCCTGATATGCTTAAGTTTAACCAATGAATTACTTTTAGATGATGTGTTTTTACCTAAACAATCTTCCAAAGATTTTTTTGCTATCATAATAAAATGTCACAATTAATCTTATTTCAAGAATGAAAGACTTGCGTGTTAAAATGTTAGATGAAAAGACAAACACTGCTCTCTTGCTTTTAGCTAACATGAAATGCTTCACTTTTAAAAAAAAATATGATCAGTGATTTATCTTCCTTTCTGTATTAAGAATTTTTCAATCTTCACTCACACGAAAAAACTACTTTACTATTAAATCTTAAGGTAAGTACAAATTTGAGGATTAAGCTTGTAACACCTATAAATGACATGTGAATTAACATAACTTTGTTATGTTGATTCAAAGCCTATACCTGATGTTTTATTTTCACTTAATTTCTTAGGTGTATTATTATTTGAACTAAAAGCACAGCATAATGTATAACAACTTATGAAAGTATTAAAACCTCAGTATTAACATTAACTAAGTCTGCAGTTAGCCTCTTTTCCTTATACCAGGGGAAAAAGTCTCAGTGACAAGGAGACAATATTTAGTTTACTCATATTACAGTCTTAATTTATCATTTTGTACACATACTTTTTAGTCATTTATTGAAATGTTATTTTCATTTATTTTATTGCACATGCATAGGAAAATTTATTTTTGGGAACTAGAGCCAAAAACAGCTCAATTGTCTTTGAGCAGACACATCCATGGTCAGACAAAATTATACTCTTACCAGTAAGAGTGCACTGCACAATAACGTGCAGTGAACACACTTAATTTGGGCATTCCTAGTTTTCATACTCTTTCTCTGTACGTTTAGCATTCATTTGCTCAGACATTGATGTGCTTGCCGTTTGCTGAGCAGCTCTTCTTTTCTCCACTCTAGAACCCCGCTTCTTCTCCTATTGTCGGCATCTTTTTGCGTTAAAACTGATTAAGTCAGTGTTGGTGCTGCGATTACTTAGTAAGTTTTCTTTAATTTTTCACTTAAGCTGGCACTTAAGTCTGCAATCTGCCTCAAGAAGGATTTAAGATTTGAAGAGGTACAGTTGTGCTTGAAAGTTTGTGAACCCTTTAGAATTTCCTATATTTCTGCATAAATATGACCTAAATCATCATCAGATTTTCAATCAAGTCCTAAAAGTAGATAAAGAGAAACCAGTTAAACAAATGAGACAAAAATATTATACTTGGTCATTTATTTATTGAGGAAATATTACATATTTGTGAGTGGCAAAACTATGTGAACCTCTTGGATTAGCAGTTAGTTTGAAGGTGAAATTAGAGTCAGGTGTTTTCAATCAATGGGATGACAATCATGTGTGAGTGGGCACCCTGTGCTATTTAAAGAACAGGGATCTATCAAAGTCTGCTCTTCACAAACCATGTTTGTGGAAGTGTATCATGGCACGAACAAAGGAGATTTCTGAGGAAAAGATTACAAAACCATCTCTATAGAGTTTGGACTTCACCAATCCACAGTCAGACAGATTGTGTACAAATGGAGGAAATTCAAGATCAATGTTACCCTCCCCATGAGTGGTCGACCAACAAAGGTCACTCCAAGAGCAAGGCGTATAACAGTTGGCGAGGTCAAAAAGGACCCCAGGGTAACTTCTAAGCAACTGAAGGCCTCTCTCACATTGGCTAATGTTCATGTTCATGAGCCCACCATCAGGAGAACACAGAACAACAATGGTGTGCATGGCAGGGTTGCAAGAAGAAAGCCACTGCTCTCCAAAAGAAACACTGCTGCTCGTCTGCAGTTTGCTAAAGATCACGTGGACAAACCAGAAGGCTATTGGAAGAATGTTTTGGGGACGGATGAAACCAAAATAGAACTTTTTGGTTTAAATGAAAAGCGTTATGTTTGGAGAAAGGAAAACACTGCATTCCAGCATAAGAACCTTATCCCATCTGTGAAACATGGTGATGTTAGTATTATGGTTTGGACCTGTTTTGCTGCATCTGGGCCACATTTATACAGAAATATAGAAAATTCTAAAGGGTTCACAAACTTTCAAGCACAATTGTAGGGGAAGTGTGGGAAGGTGGTAGGGAATGAAAATGGCACCAGTACGCATGCGCCACACGACCGCCCTTCTAACTGCTGCAGAGAGTTGAATCTACAATAAAATAAAATAAAAATAAAAAGAGGAATAACCTTGGAGGTCAATCATCGCCCTGAAAGTGAACAGTAGGCGTCACATAGTATATTTGTACCAAATTTCAGTTCAATAATTACAGGTGATTTAAAATCCTGGACAGATAAACGAACAGGCACTGTAGCGTATTATATATAAAGGTTAAAATGACACAGCAGACAAAAATACAAGCATCTAAAATTATACAAACAAAGGACATTAAGTTGATGAAGTTTCATAGTTCCTGGCCAAGAAACATTGTAATGTTTGCAAAATTTCCACATATACATTTTTCTATGGTGTGTGCCCACACTGCAAGGTTTTGCATTTTAGAATAATGGGAACTTTATAATGGCGTAGTATAAACAAGCGTGATTAAGTATGCCTTGTAATTAAGTGGTATGTTTTCCATGGCTGAGTCCTGGCTTGTGCCCAGTTTTGCATGGATAGATTACTGTATCCAGTGAGTATATAATGGAAAAACTGCACAGAAATTACATATATACTTATAGACAGACACACAATAAAACTGAAGAGTATTAAAACAATCTGAAACCTCTTTAAAAGTTTTTAAAAAGCATTAAATACTGTATAAATTTCTTATGAACTGACTAATCTACATATGAAATGATGTATACAAAAATACAGGACAGATCGCGTCCCTTATTGATTCAATAAGGTGACAGTATTTTATATTCCAATTTGGGACAATCTGGTATTATAAGTAACGGGTGGCAGCTCTACTGGTGTGGGTGGATAAAGATTATCAAGAAACAAAATAGGAAACGATCAAGCACTATTACTAATAATAGACTTGAATTAATTTGCCACTGCTTCATTTTCAACATATGAAGCACAGTCAAATTAAAACGATTAAATTAACATATTTAGGGGTTACATTAAAAAAATTCAATCACTTAAATTTTTAACACGTTAATCTCGCACACACACACACATACTTTATTTTGTATTATATTTTGTAATATTCTTATATTTCCTTTGTTTTTTCAGTTTTTACTAATCTAAACTTTAAATTTAAACCTCTGGCAGTTTACTACTTGGCTTTTCACCATTTCAGGTGCACTTCAACTGGTTAAATTTGAAGAAAAACAGAGGTGTTCTAAAACTTTTGACTGGTAGTGTAGGTATAGAGGATTAAGAGAATATCTGTACTCCATTGTAATTACTCATTAGACCTCACTTCAGTATTCATTTGTGTCATGTATAGATAATCTGAGAGTTGTCTGTATATGACATATAACCTTGCTTCAAAGAGCAACAAAGTCAGTTAGGATTTTATAGATACTCGTCCTATTCCTAACCTTCCATTTCTCACCTTTCCACTATATTTGTTAACGGTTTTCCCTACAACTTTTAAAACCTTAGCCTAGGGAGGCATGGGTTCTGATTATTGTTATGTCCTCATATATTCTACCAATTATGACAGTCTAAGGTTTTATAAAAGATGCCATTGCAGCCTCAGTATTTTTGTCTCATTGTGTTTAAGTTTTGAAGTAATGTTTCTACATGGGAATTCAGTTTTGTTTATTGGTTTTGCTATATGTTGCTTGAATGCTTATTCTTGTGTTTTTTGGCAAGTTATTGTATATTGGGCTCTCTTTTTGGCAGATTTTCCCATTTCTTTTGTTTTATTTGCTTTCCTTCTGTTTTGGTTTATTTTTCTTAGTTCACCTGTTTAGTATTCCTTATTGTATTAATAATGCTTTAATTTCTTTCCATTTTAACTAATAGTTGAGTTTCCAATTACTAGTTTTAAATTTAGGTAAAAAGTGATAGTCTGTATCAAAGCACAAAAGGAGGAAAAAAAATATCAGTAAATTGTTATTACTTAATTTAAGAATCAAAAAAACATTGATGCCATCATAATGTTATTTCCAAAATACATTACTCAAAAAACAAATTATTTTAGTTTAGCTTACCTGTGTATTAACTCTTTCTACTACACAGGAAATAACATGGAGGATATGCATTTTGGTGTCACATTCTGTCACTTGCTGAAGCAACTGGAAGAGAAGGCTAAATATGGACTCCAGATACTACCAGAAAAAGAAAAAAAAGTAATCAGGATTATCTTTTTTTTAATCAACTATACAGTATGAGTGGAGGAAGGTGCAGGCTGGTTTGGATCAAATTTGATAACAAGTTAGGATTAAGTTGAATTTCATATATACAGTGAACCCTCGTTTATCACGGTTAATGCGTTCTAGACTCTACTGTGATAAATGAATTTTTGCGAAGTAGGATTCTTTATTTATAAATCGAATATTTTCACAGTTAAGAGTATAGAAAACCTGTTTACGACTTTCTAAATACGTTTTTTTAACATTATTAGAGCCCTATAAACATGAAATAACACCCTTTAGTCACCAATACACTCGTATTACCCAATATATTAGACAAAATAAGACATATTAGACGTTACAAATATCATATTATTACTAGGCTGACCCGCCTTTTAAGGCGACCGACTTTTATCCTCAATTTGTGTGCGCTCCATGTGTACATCAGGCATGTAAGTGTAGGGAATGAGAACATTAAAGTGCCCATTCATAACATCTCCCGAAAACTTACTTTTTTTATCCCCTCAAGTGCCTGTCCAAGGTCGTACAATGTCAGCCCGAATCTGTACCGCTAAAGATGGAGTTTCATGTACTAAATAAGTTATAGATGAGAATAAGCAAGCACCATCTCCCCTGATATTTACTACGCGGTGAGGTATTTGTACTCCATTAACATTAATTATTTCCAGAGACATAATTTTGTCTATTTTTCCAGCGCATCGCTCACACAAGCAAGGAAACGATGGGAGCACCAGAACTCTGCTCACATCGCGTCGCTTCATACTGCAAGCCGCAAGTAGTAAGTCTGTGATAAGTGGAATACCGCTACGCTTTGCACTCATGGGACGGTAGGACAATCCCGACTGCTTTTATATAGATTATTGTACTGTACATTTAATTACACACACACACACACAGTTCTTACACACAACCACTAACCTATGAAGGCACGACCTCAGTAGGAGAGTCATCAGGTGGTGCAGTATCTTCAGCAGGTGTGTTGTTGTCTTCTTCCGCTAAAGGAGTACTAGGAGTAGGCAGTAGGTGTCTGGGTGCGCGGCTTAAGAACATCTTGATAGGCAGTTGCTGGCGCTGTCTTTTCTTTTGCGTGAGAAGGCTTTTGTAGGGTATTGCCATCTTTGATCATATCCAAGAGTTTCACCTTCTCCTGGATAGTAAGCATCGTCCTTCGGCGCTTAGTTTTATTGTCAGAAGGCTTAGAAAAAGCAGCACGTTTAGGAGCCATCGTGGGGCTTAGATGAAAGTTCTCAGAAAGCACATGCGTAGTGACGTAAGCGTGTATGAGAAAAAAATTGCGATAGAGTGAAGCCGAAAGTCAAAGCGTGATATAGCGAGGGATCACTGTGTGTATATATATATATATATATATATATATTTATATATATTTATATTTTAAGTTACAGGTTCATACTCAACTATGAGTTACTTCAAATTATGCAATCAATTAGAGGCTGGGTTTTGAGAAACACTGACAGTATAAAGTATGGGTTGGCTTTATTAATATTCTGATGAACTAAATATTATTGTTAAAAATAACACTAATTTGTAATTAACATTTGATCATTTCAGTTAAACAAATCATCTTTTCATTTAATTATATTAATATCATTTGAAGAAAAATGTGCAATCATTAAAAAAAGCTTGATATCCAGATAGAGTGCTGGTAAAACCAAAAAACATCAGCCCTTATTTAATATCCTCAATAGAATACTGTAGGTCTTAAAGAGTGTATTATTTTTATCATTATTTTTTCAATTTAAAAGAATATATACTTAAATTCATTTTTATCTCGTAATGCATTGATAAGGATGGTTTTATAGAACAGAAAAGTTTATTGTGTGTCCAAATATCAAAAGCATGAATAAGAAAATTAAACCAAATAAAATGCACCTGTGATTTTCATTATAGTGATACTGGAGAACAAACAACCAGAACAACTGCAATACTTACTGGTAAAAACTGTTCTGTTCTAAATTCAAAATCATCTACTGGTAAATAGTATGATTAAGGAATATAAATTAGGAAGATGAAAGAAAGAAAAAAAAAATCATACTAATTTCAGAGAACAATATTTAACAATGTTTATGCATCATTTTCCCAATTATTATTGACCATAGTAGAGACATCTGGTGTGGTTTAGGGGTATTTGAAAAATATATATTTTTGCCATAAGAAAACATATAAATAAAAAAGAAGCAGAACAATTTTGAAATTTGAAGTATGTTATTCACATTAATCTACAGTACTACACAGTTTCTGTACACAATATTACATGTCCTCTTTGACATAAAATAAATAATTATTTTTAATTTCCATTCCGGAGCAACCTATGTACTACTGACCAAACAAAAGCATAAATGCCTCAAATCTATTATCACTATATTTAAACTTTGATCATTAGTTATGGATTCAAAAAATACACTAAGATAAAAAGAAATGGAAATATAAACTTTCAACTGGTTATTATTTTACTAATTTAAAACAGCACTGCTCCCACACATTTAAATAAATATTTTGGTTAGTTATATGAATGCATGCTTGATAAGAAAAACGGAAAACATAATGTAACAACAACTTTGACGAACATAATAATACCTAATGATTCACACTGTCAGAATTTTTTTTAAAAGATTTAAACTATCTGTGGATATTGCAATTTTGCTAAAATTTTGCACTGCTTGCCCCACACCATTTGGAAATTCACAGTCTGTTGAAATTCTATTTTGCATTGCCACAGCCTAAACAGAATATAGCATCACCAAAAAATATTAAATACTTGCTTTTTGAGTTATTACTGCCACAGATGTCAACAGCACTGATCATTTTAAGACAAGTTTTCTGGTAATTAAACCTAGAATCCCTGAAGCCTACAAAAAAAGTTGGGCTGGGCCACCTTAAATTCCTTTGCACCTCTCCATCAGTGCCTTTGCTGATTTTCTCCCAGCTGAAGTTTGCTTATCTCGGTGTGAGGTGACTGGAGTTGTATTGGGTAAATAGTATATTGTTATTTAGAATTCATACATTTCATGTGTGTTCCGTGTCTAAAACTATTTGGATAAATGTAGGATAACAAGAAAATCCAAGGCAAGAAATGTTGTACACAACTAAAACATGCTTTTTTCATTTTATAGTAGAAATTTAAGAATAAAACTGAATTAAAAAAAATTCAAGTAACAACAAGATACCAAGAAGACATGATTCACCAGAGTCTATGTGTCTGCTTAAAACCCTAACCCGAATTTGATATCCTTTACAAAGTAGCAAAAATTCACAACGGATGAAATGTATGTTTTTATTATGCAATAGTAGTAACAATAAGAATAACAGCTCACTACTCAAAATGGCAAATGCGGGAACGACCCAGGATCGAACTCTCAACCTCTTGATTTAGAAGCACCCACCCTTACCTCTAACCCAGCCATGCAATTGATAAATGAGCTTTGGTTTTTACATATTGACAGCAACATGTAAATTGATTAATTTATTTTTCTTTGGTTATATTCTTGAATAAAGGCACACTTGTTTTCTTATACTTTTTGTGAAAGTATTTGATATTTGAACTTCATTTGAACTTTACACATCATATATTTCATGTCAACATTTTATCAATTATACATGAAAAACATTTGTTTTATTTATGTGTTCAACACTTCTTGCCTCGCATTTCCTGCCAATCTGCATTATCCCAATTATTGAAGAACTGGAACACACATGAAATGTATGTATTTCCAAATAATGTATATGACTCAGGCGCCGCCGCGAGTGGCAGCCTTTCCAGCAGCTCCATGTACGACTTTATCTTTCTACCTTTTTCTCTTTTTTCACTGATCACTACTACCACTTTCTTTTATGTAGACTCGTTCCCTGGACACTTTTTACTACTTGGACATGGATTTTTACACGCCGAGACTCGTCTATGCAGGTAGTCAACTTCAAGAGCTGAGAACAAAGGCCCGTGCTGGTGTGGTTCCCTATTTACCCAACGAGGTAAGAAGGTCATATTGTGGCAGCAGAGCCGGCGCTAAGCGTAAAGCTAAGTGGTTAGCGAGAAAGTGGCGATACAAGCCTTTGGTGCCTTCTGTGATCCTGGGAAATGTGAACTCACTACCAAATAAGATCGATGAACTGGCTGTGCTGGTGAAAAATGTCTGGACCTACAGAGAATGCAGTTTGTTGTGTTTTTGTGAAACGTGGCTAACAACTAACATCCCAGATGCTAACGTGCAGCTACCCGGGTTTAGCACAGTTAGAGCGGACAGAGATGCAAATACCTGTGGAAAACGGAAAGGAGAAGGACTCGCTCTCTATGTAAATACAAGGAGGTGCAACTCTGGACATGTAAACGTCAAAATATCCACTTGCTGCAGGGACACCGAACTGTTGGCCGTAAGTCTGTGTCCCTATTACTTGCCCAGAGAGTTTGGACACGTCATTGTTGTTATTGTTTACATCCCTCCTCAGGTGGACGTGGAGATAGCGGGTGACGTCATCCATTCCGCTGTTGCTAAACTACAAACGCAGCACCCTAAGGCACTTGTGCTAATCGCTGTAGACTTTAACCATGTGACGCTGGACAAAACATTACCTGCCTTCTCCCAGTATATGGATTGTAACACCCGGGGAATTAGGACTATTGACTTACTGTATGCAAACGTTAAAGACAGATCATATCCTGCTTCTGCTTCAGCCTCACTACAAACCAAGAATGAGGGAGCTACCTACAACCACACGCTCATTCAGGAAGTGGTCCCAAGGCACAGGAACTACAGACTTATAGTGAGAACATTGAGGAGGTTGTTGACTGCACTACTGACTACATCAACTTCTGTATGGACATTGTAGTTCCAGTAAGAACTGTACGCTGTTATGCTAACAACAAGCCATGGATTACAAGTGACATCAAGGGCCTTTTGAACCAGAAGAAAAGGGCTTTTAAAGGTGGTGATCAGCATGAGCTCATGTGCGTGCAGAAGGAACTCCGAGTCCAGCTCAGGGCGGCGAAGGAGCAGTACTGCAGAAAGCTGGATCAGAAGTTGCAGAATAACAGCATGAAGGAAGTTGAGGGATGGAATAAAGATCATCACTAGCTGCAGCTCAAAGCGGGGTGCTATCATTGACGGAGACATGGAGAGAGCAAACCAGATGAACAACTTCTTTAACAGGTTTGACCACCCTAACACACTCTCACCTTGGAGTACTGCACCCTCCACCCATCCTTCTGCCAATACCAGCATAGGAGAAAGTTTCTCCCCACCCACAATTACAGCAGCCCAGGTAAGTAGAGAGTTGAGGACACTTCGTGCCAGCAAAGCAGTGGGTCCAGATGGAGTATCGCCACGACTGCTGAAGGCCTGTGCATTGGAGCTGGGGAGTACTCTACAGTGCATCTTCAACCTGAGCCTGGAACAGGGGAGAGTCCCGAGGCTTTGGAAAACATCTTGCATCACCCTAGTCCCAAAGGTATTAAGTCCTAGTGAGCTGAATGACTTCCGGCCTGTCGCTCTGACGTCACATGTGATGAAGACCATGAAGCGGCTGCTGCTTCACCACCTGAGGCCACAGGTCTGCCATATCCTTGCATATGAGGAGAAGGTGGGAGTGGAGGATGCCATCATCAATATACTACACCAATCCCTCTCCCACTTGGACAGAGGCAGTGGTGCTGTAAGAATTATGTTTCTGGACTTCTCTAGTGCCTTCAACACCATCCAACTTCTGCTCCTTAGGGACAAGCTGACAGAGATGGGAGTAGATTCATACCTAGTGGCATGGATCAGGGACTATCTTACAGACAGACCTCAGTATGTGTGTCTCGGGAACTGCAGGTCTGACATTGTGGTCAATAACACAGGAGCACCACAGGGGACTGTACTTTCTCTGGTCCTGTTCAGCCTATATACATCGGACTTCCAATACAACTTGGAGTCCTGCCGTGTGCAAAGGTTTGCTGAGGACACTGCTATCGATGGCTGCATCAGGAGTGTGCAGGAGGAGGAGTATAGGAACCTAATTAAGGACTTTGGATGGGATGGCAGCCTGCTTGCTACCACCGCTGTTCGACACATTTGCAAAACAAAGACGCTGATGAAGAGGTGTGAAGGAATTTAAGGTGGCCTGGGATTACGACTTTTTTCATAGGCTTCAGGGATTCCAGTGTTAAACAGTAAATTGTTTCCAAAAAATATAACTATTTAAAATGTAAAAGTTTAAATCTTTCATGACTAATATTAACATGTACTCACTTTACAGCTTAATGATGTATATATTAACCAAAAAAACTTTAAAGAAAAAGAAGGCGTATCAAGAGGTGAAATCATAATATTCTGTTTAATGCAATAAAAAAAAAACAAAAAAAAAACACAGAATCAGTAAGGATATCAAGCTTCAGGGTTGTAGCAGTTTCAATGCGCACCTGAAAAAGAAGTAATAATAAAGATGTGTAGTAAAAAAAGATTTAGCAAAAAGTATTGATTAAAAATAGAGTAACATTTAATGTTCCATATTCAACTGTCTAAATAATATATAGAAAAAAGTAGGTATCATTCTCAGTTGTACTGTATTTTACATTTTTGGAATAAGGTTTGGGACAGACAGGATGGTGCTTTGTCTTTCAGCAGAGGCCTACAACAGTTTACAAAGGAATTTAACATGCATTCTTTAATTTTATTTACTTGCTTGTTTAATTAGTTGCTTAAATATCCTTGTTTGCAATTCTCTTAATAAAAAAACACAAAGAAAAGGCTCTCTAAAGTGCCATCAGATGGTCAGTGCTGCTTTTTTGTGACAGGGTACATGAGTGTGCATTTTGAAGATAAGTTCACTGTCCAAAGTTGCCCCAGCTTTGCAGGCAGTCACTGTATGTAAGCATATCCTCTTGAAGGCCAAAAATGTCAGCGAAAACACATGCCAACAAAGAGAGATTATAAAATAGGTCAGATTGCCTCCAAACCTGGATGAGAATTTGGTATCAATTGAGAAAAAGTATATTGATAGATTCGCTCTCTAACATATATTTGTGACAGTGATTCAGTTTTAAAGGAATACTCCACCCAAAAATGAAATATATATATTTTTTAAATGTTACTTACCAAGTGTAGTTTGTGGTGGTGCCCAAGAAAAAACTTTAATTTCAAGGTTTTGTGGAGAAATTACATAATGAATAGTCAAACCCAGGGCGGCACGGTGGCACAGTGGTAGCGCTGCTGCCTCGCAGTTAGGAGACCCGGGTTCGCTTCCCGGGTCCTCCCTTCGTGGAGTTTGCATGTTCTCCCCGTGTCTGCGTGGGTTTCCTCCCACAATCCAAAGACATGCAGGTTAGGTGGACTGGCGATTCTAAATTGGCCCTAGTGTGTGCTTGGTGTGTGGGTGTGTTTGTGTGTGTCCTGCAGTGGGTTGGCACCCTGCCCAGGATTGGTTCCTGCCTTGTGCCCTGTGTTGGCTGGGATTGGCTCCAGCAGACCCTGTGTTTGGATTCAGCGGGTTAGAAGATGGATGGATGGATAGTCAAACCCAACAGGGTCTTGTGTTGACCTGGGGCTTCATGTATAACACCATGCATAGAATTCACACTAAAACATGGAGTACGGACAAAAGAGGAAATGTGCGGAAAAAAATTCAGATGCACAAAACTGTGTGTAAGCCAAATTCCATGCAATTCCACCCCATAAATTTTGGTCTGTGTAAAATGTAATGCATGTGCAAGTACCTCCCGCCCCACCCCAGAATTACGCCCCTTTGAATATACCCCTTATGTTCAGCGTTCTGTGAAAAGGCAATGGCAAAAACATGGGGAAGAAAAAAAATAACCTTTAGCGAATACGAAGTGGAGGTCCTACAAGTGAAGTCAAGGAAAAACATACTTTGCCAGCTTAGGCAGTGGTATGAACAACAAAAAGGAATTGGTAGAGTGGCACTCAAAAGTTCAAGTTCAGAAGGTTGCACAGTGCCTGAAATAAAAAAAGAAGTGGTCAAAATGTTTTAATCGAGGTGAAAAGGCGAATCGGAGCCTACCATCAGAGTGTCATATGGAAGCGTATTACGGCACAGAGAAAAGACAAAATAAAATTAGGGACACGGAAGAAAAAAAAAAGGCCTTGTAGTTTATTTTGTCATTAAAGCAGAATGTTGTAAACTTCATGTTAAAATCAATAATTTAATTTACTAGAGTTTCTCAAATTCCATTGTAACTAATGTAGCACATTAAATGCTTTGTATTCTGTGTGTTTCTGTACCCAGTCATTAGTCAATACATGCTTTTTAAACAGGCTTTCTCTTTTGTAGACAGGAGCACACTGGCAATGATTGCTACACAGAATACATTACATTCATGATATTACAACTCTCTGAATATTTCAGAATACTAAGAAGTATACCTGATAGCATTTTAATGATAAAATGCATTAAAGCATGTATTAAACATGTAGGGACACGAAGGAGAAGAGGTAGACATGAGCTGATGACCTGTCCACGGATTGTTCCTGCCTCCCGCAAGATACTTGCTTGTACATGTGTGACCCTGAATGGAATAATTTAATGCAGCAGTATTGCCTCTGTCAAATGCCAATACCCAATTCCTGCTAGTTTTCTTTCTCCAAGTAACGAATCACAAACACAAAGAGCTCTGTAATAAATGTAAAACCAGCTGTAAGCTTAGAACGCCAATTCTTCTTAGAACTTTAGAACGTTGAAAAAATCTTTGTAGAACATGTTTAATTATTGCATCCATCCAGGGCTGCGTCAGTTCCAGCAAGCATTAAGCGAGAGGCAGGAACAATCCCAGAATGGGGCACCAACTCATCATTAGTACTACACCACTGCACCCTCATTAGCAGTACACACCATTTAAATGAAGTTAAAGATTTATCTGTAAAACGTAATGCAGTAATCCCTCCTTGATCGCGGGGGTTACATTCCAGAACCCCGCGATAGATGAAAATCCGCGAAGTAGAAACCATATGTTTGTATGGTTATTTTTATATATTTTAAGCCCTTATAAACTCTCCCACACTGTTAACATTATTAGAGCCCTCTAGACATGAAATAACACCCTTTAGTCAAAAGTTTAAAATGTGCTCCATGACAAGACAGAGATGACAGTTCTTTCTCACAATTAAAAGAATGCAAACATATCTTCTCTTTAAAGGAGCGCCGTCAGAGAGAGAGAGAGCGAGATAAAAGTAAACAATCAAAAAATGAATACATGCTTTTAAGTATGCTGAAGCACCGCGATAAAGCGGCATTTTGTAGAGGAGCGTCCGTATCCTCTAGGCAAACAGCCCCTCTGCTCACACCCCCTCCGTCAGGTAGAGAGAGTGAGAGAGACAGAAGAAAAGCAAACAATCAAGCACCGTGCGGGAAGCACATTGTATATGATTGAGGAGTTTTATTTAATATGTAATACATGCTCTGATTGGGTAGCTTCTAAGCCATCCGCCAATAGCGTCCCTTGTATGAAATCAACTGGGCAAACAAACTGAGAAAGCATGTACCATAAATTAAAAGACGCAAACCAGCGAAAAATCCGTGATATATATTTAGATATGCTTACATTTAAAATCCGCAATAGAGTGAAGCCGCGAAAGTCGAAGTGCGATATAGCGAGGGATTACTGTATGCATATTTTAACGGATTTCATCATAAATATGATATCAAGTATACATTCTAGTACTCTAACAGCACAGAGCACCAAGAGGATTGCTCTTGGAAATCTTAATCAACTTAGAAGCCAGTCATTACCATCTGTAAATACACGCTTTCTTCTACTGATCTGAGCTGAATTCCTTTATTGTTATTGTATGGTACAATGAGATTCAATATGCAAATCCTCCATGAACTTATTTTCCTATAAATTGATAATAATAACAGTAACAATAATATTATCATTAACAATAACAACAATAATTCTATAGAACATAATGAAAATATATGATATGAATGCATAAGTACAATATACATGTACATACAGTGCAGATGGTTCATGAAGTGGCTCAGATTGTGCAATGTTACAGTTATAGTGTAAGTTTACTATGAGGTAATTGTAATAATAAGTACAAACTGTTTTACCGGGAGCAATTGATGGACCGATTGGGTGCGTTTATAGCTCTTGGGATGCAATGTTTCTGAGCCTCGAAATCCATACATGAAAGGCTCTGAACTGTTTGCCGGATTGGAGAAATTCAAATAGAATGCAGCACAGCTGAGCAGAATCCATAAAGATGCTGGTGGCTTTCCTTAGGAAGCATGTGCTATAAATGTCCTCCAGGGCTGGAAGCTGTATCCCGATAATTCTCTGTGCTTTCGACACAACCTGCCATAGAGTTTCATGATGAGCTGCTGTGCAGCTATGATACCACACCCACATACAATGGGTTGCAGTACTCAGAGTAACAACGCTAAAGCAGATATGGTATTTGGAATAGTCTGTTCACTCCAAATACCATTATATTGTTACAGAATCATTACAATCATATTTGTAAACGATATGCAGTTAATTTTACTGTATTTGACAAATCCCTGTGTCAATGATGCAAATCTGAAAAAGGGGAGACCACATAGAGACAGTAGCACTGCTTTAACGCTGGGTGCTGACAGTCTTCAAAATTGAGCAGAAAAGTGCATACGCAAGGGGGGAGGCTGTTGTGAGAATGTGCAAGGATTTATGCTTAAGTTTAGTATTTATACATTGCGCTGTGAGTGTGGAAACAGGTGTACACAACATTTTTGTATGTATGCACCATTTATACAGTACATGGGCCCCACTTCTGGACAACAGCAAACAATATAAAAAATATCCATGGAAAAAGAGGGGAATAAATTCTCACGCAACCCAAGTTGCATAACTCATGTATCTGATATTCATTTTCTGCTAAAACATTATTAACAGTTACTTCCTAAAAATGCAGCATAAAATGTAAACAAGAAAGATATCACATCCACAATGCTGCAAGTTTGCCTTAAAGATAGGATTCTTGACCAATGAATGAAAGAAAGAGACTGGTTCAGTTGAGTTTGAATATTCAATATGAAATTTATCCACAAAAACATGAGATTAAATAATGTCATGGAGTAAAAGTATTCATTTAAGAATAAAATTAGTTATATTTTAAATATATACAAAATTCAGCATAATTAAAGAATTTAAAATATTTTACTACAAAAACTAACATCATCTATTGCATACAAAAAAATATTTTTAAATACTTACCACTAGATCTGGGTCCTGCATCAGGTTCAGAATGGCCTCATATAACAAGGGACGCAACTCAGATTTAAACTTCACTGAAATCCATTGTCCAATAAGCCAGATCACCCTACGTCTTATAAGTTTATATCTGTGGTAAAAATAAGAAAAGGAAATAGTGAAAATGTAACAGTGAAAAAAATATCACTTTGAGAAAAAGATAATTTAAATTCATATATAAATGAAAGCACAATGCATACCCTACAAATAAATTATTCTATTCTTTTTTCAGTGATCAAATCAATTATATTGAAATGGCATTGCAATTGCTACCAATATAAACTATTGGCTGTGTTACCTGGCTTTGCCCAGGAAACTTCCCAAAACGAAATGCTTCAGTTATAGTGCTGTTGGTTAATTGGATATATTAGAAGTACTATGTAACTAATTACTTTTCTATATAAAACATTTTTCCCCAGGGGCTAATATTATTAGTTAACTAGAACTCCCAACTCTTGAACACACAACTGCCCATGACTAAAACTGCACTGACTGCATTGATCAGTTCTTGCTTTTCCTAGTGACTTGGGTTTTATTGATGGCCATTGCAAAACATAATTTTAAAGGACACGTTATTATTGTTTTAGAATTCAAACTGGTAGTAGAAATAATGGGAACACTGGGTATAAACATAATTTCCCCCTATAGTTTCAATCAGACTTGAATGTAACGCTTTGATCTGCACTCTTATACTGTTACAACGTGTTGGAGCATTTACATCAGAAGCAATGCTGCATATCCTCTCTTTGACATACTAGCACTGAGTACTTTCAGCCTGTGGTATAGCAGGTCCACGGCTCAAAAAAAGTGACCATTTTAATAAATAAATAAATAATTGGTTGTGCTCATGCTGGGGAGTGGAGCATGTGCGAGTGATCTGCTGTGAAGATACCTCATCTCCAGGTTGGTGTGAGGTAGTCAGCCAACCATGCAGTCGGTCCGATTTTCTCAGTATCAGCCTGGGGCAGCAGTCAGACAATCACACTTGCAACTGTTACTCAGCATATAAAAAGGGGAGCACAGGATCACAAGAAGGGAAGAAAAAGAAAAGAAAAAAAAGGAAGAGACAAATAGGGCAGAGGTTACAGGACAGGAGAAGCAGCAGCCAGGAGTGAGAGAGGAAA
Source organism: Polypterus senegalus (assembly GCF_016835505.1). NCBI lineage: Eukaryota > Metazoa > Chordata > Cladistia > Polypteriformes > Polypteridae > Polypterus > Polypterus senegalus. Next base: position 59,077,581 of record NC_053160.1, read on the forward strand.
GAAGCTGGTGTAGTAAATAGAAGCAGGGAGACAGGAATAGAGTCCCAAGGAAGTGCGAGTGGCCATCACTCAGGAGGGGGCTGTGGGTTGTCTTGGGAGCAGGAGTACAGAGCACCTGTGCTGGGTGGAGACAAGATTGGCAGTAGTTCAGGTGGAGCAGGGCTTGGTGGTTGCTATGGATGCAATGGGATTGGCGGCGGGGACACGGGCCAAATAGAATGGGTGTCTGCACCTGTTGGTCGTGATGGTGTCAGGTTCAAGAGGCTTCCAAAAACAAAGAGGGAGCATGGAGTCAACCTGCACTGTCACACAGCCAACTAATCATTCAGCTGTGTGTCATGAAATGCTATTAGGAAAGAGAGTTGAGTTGAGTGAGTGCAATTTATCTATCTATCTAAGCAGGCTTGACAATTCAATCCAAGCTTGAATTTCTGTGTATTTTATACCACATTGTTAAGAGTAAGAAGCAATTCACAGGCTAGGGAGTACTGCATGTACCTAAGGAGACCTTTTGCTAACCATGTTTTCTTTGAGCGTCATGTAATTTTCCTTCATCCACTTCACATCATATTTTCCACAGAACTCGCCACACCAACTGTTTTCCTTTGCACAGCAGCTGCCAGCTGTCGTTAGCCCAATTTCACTGTGAGACTACAGCCTCACCTTGTTCAGTGACGTGCTTCTGCTTGAGGCATTAACTTGCGCGAACTGCAAGCTGCATATCTGTACTTGTTATCACTTGTTGGCACTAAGCAGAAAAAAGAATTGCCTTAAGGATAACCCACTCACTACGGAACTATTACTGACAAGAGACAAAAAAAAAAAACAAACAAAAAAAAAACCTAACACAGGTTAGCTAATTTTCTTATTTCACCATATTTCAAACAAATAAGTTGAAGGATTTTTGAGATGTTGGGGTATTTCATTTTTCTATTGGGAGTTTACCCATAAATATTGATATATCGAGATGTCCTTTCTTAGACAACACCTACTGCCATAGATGTACTAAAATTTAGCTTTTTAACTAAACCGGAAATAGTGTTTTTGTTGTTGCGTTAATGAATGAGTAAATGAGACAGTCAGTCAACTTTGCATTATATACAGTGGTGTGAAAAACTATTTTCCCCCTTCCTGATTTCTTATTCTTTTGCATGTTTGTCACACAAAATGTTTCTAATCATCAAACACATTTAACCATTAGTCAAATATAACACAAGTAAACACAAAATGCAGTTTTTATATGATGGTTTTTATTATTTAGGGAGAAAAAAAAAATCCAAACCTACATGGCACTGTGTGAAAAAGTAATTGCCCCCTGAACCTAATAACTGGTTGGGCCACCCTTAGCAGCAATAACTGCAATCAAGCGTTTGCGATAACTTGCAATGTCTTTTACAGCGCTCTGGAGGAATTCTGGCCCACTCATCTTTGCAGAATTGTTGTAATTCAGCTTTATTTGAGGATTTTATAGCATGAACCGCCTTTTTAAGGTCATGCCATAGCATCTCAATTGGATTCAGGTCAGGACTTTGTCTAGGCCACTCCAAAGTCTTCATTTTGTTTTTCTTCAGCCATTCAGAGGTGGATTTGCTGGTGTGTTTTGGGTCATTGTCCTGTTGCAGCACCAAGATCGCTTCAGCTTGAGTTGACGAACAGATGGCCGGACATTCTCCTTCAGGATTTTTTGGTAGACAGTAGAATTCATGGTTCCATCTATCACAGCAAGCCTTCCAGGTCCTGAAGCAGCAAAACAACCCCAGACCATCACACTAGCACCACCATATTTTACTGTTGGTATGATGTTCTTTTTCTGAAATGCTGTGTTCCTTTTACGCCAGATGTAATGGGACATTTGCCTTCCAAAAAGTTCAACTTTTGTCTCATCAGTCCACAAGGTATTTTCCCAAAAGTCTTGGTAATCATTGAGATGTTTCTTAGCAAAACTGAGACGAGCCCTAATGTTCTTTTTGCTTAACAGTGGTTTGCGTCTTGGAAATCTGCCATGCAGGCCGTTTTTGCCCATTCTCTTTCTTATGGTGGAGTCGTGAACACTGACCTTAATTGAGGCAAGTGAGGCCTGCAGTTGTTTAGACGTTGTCCTGGGGTCTTTTGTGACCTCTCGGATGAGTCGTCGCTGCACTCTTGGGGTAATTTTGGTCAGCCGGCTACTCCTGGGAAGGTTCACCACTGTTCCATGTTTTTGCCATTTGTGGATAATGGCTCTCACTGTGGTTCGCTGGAGTCCCAAAACTTTAGAAATGGCTTTATAACCTTTACCAGACTGATAGATCTCAATTACTTCTGTTCTCATTTGTTTCTGAATTTCTTTGGATCTTGGCATGATGTCTAGCTTTTGAGGTGCTTTTGGTCTACTTCTCTATGTCAGGCAGCTCCTATTTAAGTGATTTCTTGATTTAAACAGGTGTGGCAGTAATCAGGCCTGGGGGTGGCTATGGAAATTGAACTCAGATGTGATACACCACAGTTAGGTTATTTTTTAACAAGGGGGCAATTACTTTTTCACACAGGGCCATGTAGGTTTGGATTTTTTCTCCCTAAATAATAAAAACCATCATTTAAAAACTGCATTTTGTGTTTACTTGTGTTATATTTGACTAATGGTTAAATGTGTTTGATGATCAGAAACATTGTGTGTGACAAACATGCAAAAGAATAAGAAATCAGGAAGGGGGCAAATAGTTTTTCACAGCACTGTACATTTTCACGTACGTGCGAGTGGGGGGCCGCGGACAGACCCAAATGATATCACGAAATCATATGCCAGGAGGGAGTGGCGGGGTACTAACCTTTCTTTATTTTACAACATATAGATTATGATCATGCTATAAAACATCAACCTCAAACAGAAGTGCAAAGAAATGGCAGGAAGAAGTAGAAGAAGCAGCAAAATTCTGTTACTATAAGCATGTGGCTATTTTTGTGTTACCCTACAATAGTTTATTAGCCAAATGTCCTGCATTTAAAAAAAACAAAAAAAAACATAAAACACAATATTTTGGGTTAGTGCTACACCTGGGAATACAAATAAATAAATAAAACAATTCTCCAAGATTTTCCACATAATCACAGAACATATTTCCATGCTTCTGCTTTAAATGTGCAAATGATCACTCCTGTTCATTTTGCAAGAAAACAAATAAAAAAAAAGAAAAAAAAAAAAGATTTTTGACAGTTTATACAAATGTCCAAGGGTAGTTTTACAAGAAGAGTAAAACTGTCTAAAAAATGAACCACAGGACTAAGCATGAATAAGGAAATGAACATGTACCTTAAATAGTTACTACATTCAAATTTGTCAGTCAAAAACAACCTCCGAGATCTGAGAGAATGCCAAAAAGATCATTAAAGAGGCTCACATAACACAGTTACTTCAACTATAAACTATTAAAAAAAAGAGTTGTTTAACAGTACACTGCCTGGGTCCACGCATTCAGTAAATAAATTTTAAAAGAACTCAGAATGCAGGTAAAGACCTACTAGTCTGGGCGCTATAAATGAATATTATTATTCATATTGTTATTCCACTGGCAAACAATAAAATAATAATACCACTGCAGTAATCAGTAATCACAGCTTTAGCCAGAAATGGTAGGTTTAGAATAACTGATTATCATGACAGTGATGAGGTCAGAATAAATAAAAAAGGGCATATAATAAAAATAAAAAACAAATGAGAGGTGCTTAGTAATATTAATCCCTTCTTTTTTACTATCACAGATTGCCCTCTTGTCTGAGCAACTTGTAAACTAAACAAACATACACTCTGTAACAAAGATGAGCAACAATTGGCGCTAAACTTCTCTGTCGCTAAAGAACTGCATCTAGTATTGAAGGCAGAAAAAGACCATGTTGGCCCTTTTTCTATGAAGTTTGACAACCCGGAAGAAAACCGGATTTCTGTTAGACAATGCAGGGTGGGTGTTTAGCAGACTAAGTTTATATTTTATAAGAATGGCTACAGTTTAAACTGCTTTTTCTGCTTGATGTAATGGCTCATCAAGTCTGCTCAAAAATATATTTACAGGTCAACATTCATCAAAGTATGTAATATTATAATTAATAATTTATGTGCCATTTAGATAATTGCTATTAATTTATATATGTTTATATATAAAATGTGCTTAGTTGGTTTAGAAATTAAACATGCCTACAATCTCTTTACAATAAGGCATAAATATTTATACAATTCCAAGAGGCTGAGGCATGTCTGCATGGAATTCTAATAGGTTGTGGCATGTTACATGCTTCTAGTTAGAAAGATGAAGAAAACAAACAAGATACCCTCACCAATACTAAAATAATTTATTTTAATCTAACTGTAACAAAAATGTAAAGTCTATGAAACACAGAAACCCTGAAGAAAATGAAGACAGATTGCCAACAAATCAAGAAACACATATGCTTTAAACTCTTAAAGAGTAAAACCATTTAGCTCTAGTTCAGGTTTTCTTTATTTTCTTTATTTTGTTTGGGTCAAAAGCCTTTTTCTACATTAAAGCAATGGAGAGTTACATAACTGGTAAATGAATTGGTGAAGTCAGTATGTTTGGACCACGGCTAGGAATTTTACATCAGTGTTCAGCTCAGAGAGAGAAAAAGAAGGGGCTTTATCTTGTTTCAGAAGTACAGTAACAATATCCATATTAATAGGTTAACTGTCTGACAGAAATTGCCTCTGCATGTCTGCATGGTGGATAATTAGTTCCAAAAATCAGAAAGCAGTTCTGGAGGCAAGCCATCCAAGTGTGGAGCCTATCCAGCACTGAAGGAATTTAGCATACCCCTAAACTCTGGAAGGGAAAAGGGAAGTTCCAAGAAAGAGGTATCATAGTTAGAAAGCACTAAATGAGGTTATCTAGAAAATGATTTGATGGAGGAAAGTTAGGAGCTGGATGAGCTGGAAAAAAGTTGAGAATGATAATTAAGAATTTTTTAACCACACAAGGATCGTTGCAAGTGATTTTAAGTTTAGTATGGATTGAAAGAATTGATGCAAATGAGCCATTTGTCTTGATCCTCTGCTTAAGCAGCCTACTGAATTTATTCTCACCTACATACTTGTGAAGAGGATATGGTGCATTTAGAATTCAGTCCTCTGAAACAGAATGGCATTTAATTCTGCTCTGTAAGGCTCTTCTCTCCATTAACTAGTGGGACTCAATTCTACAGCAGTTTAGATCTGAGCTCTGCAATTGTACAATGATTTTAACATGAAAGCTGCATAGTAAAATTTCAGATAAAGCCTTTAGTGGATTCCCAGATGGCACCACCATTATCCAGGCATCCCATATTAACTCTTAGAAACTGCTTTAGTTTAGGTGCCAACCATTCACAAAAATGTTTATTATGCAAAATGGACATATTAAATATTCATCTAGGTACACAGATGGCTAGGGAAGGTACATGCAGCTGTAATCAACAGAGATTGTGGTCAGACAATGAATGCAAAGGAAGAGAGTAAAGATAAACTGAGAACTAAGGAGGTAACAGAATGTGAGATGAAGATATAATTAATGTGAGATTGCGGTTTATACCATTAGTATAAGAATTTACTGGTTATGAGGTTTAGCAGTCTGAAATAGTACATAATCTGGGCTTGTTGGACTCTATCTTAAATAAAGAGACAGTGGAAAAAGAAGAACATGTGCCTGTGGTAAGAAAATTGTAATAAAACAGGATCATTACAGTATTAGCATCAATGCCAAATGTGCCTGTCTGTAGATCAGCTATTTGGAAAGAATATTTCATAAGAATGAATATGCCACACCTTTTTGTAGGAGCTGAGCAGGGAGCTACTGCAGGTAGGCATCTCTTTCTAATAATACAGCAAGTATGAAAAAATGGTTTTACATCAAAAAGAAAAATAAAGGGTTGGGAAGAAAAGGAGCATAAACTCGAGGCCATGAACACCATGGAATTCCACGTGGCTCCCCAGTATAATATTACATGAATAGTTTAATTTATACATAGCAGACAGAAAATAGAACAGCAGTCTCTTTATATAATTTTGAAGTGTGCTATTTCAACAGATGCACAAGCATCACGACCATTGTTTTAACTGCCCCTTGGATGACATCTTAAGCACCAACAACAGCTTTCAAGCAAATATTGTCAAGTTAAATTTAATGTTATGAGTACTCCTTAGCAACTTTAAGAATAAATCACAACTACATTAAAAAACTAGCATGAATAGCTTTGTTGACACTGTTTGTTTGTTATGTGTTGAAACTAAAACATTTCCCAAGAAAAACTATTTAATTAATTAGTTAAATTACACAAAGAAAATTTTTATGAAATGTTACCTATTATGCTTAATCTGAAGTTCGCCCAAAAGTTGCTCCTTAAACCACTGGTCAAACTCCACACAATCAAACAACTCATAAGCAGCAAGTCCTATGGCATTGTACACTTTGAGGGTCCAGGAGCACAGGGGAACATAAAAAAATAAGCAATAGGTTATTTATTTTTAGTTTTTCCCTAATATCCTATTTGCAAGACAGGTTATTAAACTTAACATCAGATAAATTCTAAAAATTATACAGTACATGGTAGAACTAAATTACACTGAATTAATACTAACAAGAAAATACTAATGACAACAGTAATGCTAAAAAAAGTCTAAAATACAAAATACTTTTTAAACAATACTTGCATTGCTTAAAACGATAACCACACTGTTTAATCAATACATATTACTCATATACAGTGAACAACAACTGTACACTCTACAGTAATTATGTATTATGAAATACTTTGAGAACTGCAAAGTCTTTAAGCAAAACAAGTTTCTAATCAACACAGACATACACATTTTTATATGTATAATGAAGATGTATATTGCATAATAATAAAATGCTGCAACCTTTACTATGTCAAAATGAAATTTTTGTGTTACAAAACTTCCATAACCAATGTGGCACAAAACACACTTCTTTTACATCTAAGTTTTGTGCCAATATACTGGAAATATTTTGCTTATGAGGAGCACTCTAGTTTGCATCAAAAACAAGTTTACAAATAATGGAACTTCTTTAACAAAAAAGCAGTAAAATTAAAATGGCAGAAGAAACAATATCAAATACAGAAGGAAAATTGAAAAAAGCAGACTATATAAGAACAAGCAGCTTGCTCTGAAATTAGTTTTACAAGTTTCATAATTTTGGACATTTCTGATATAATTCTTTTACAACTTGTTTTATTGTTAATTTACATTTCCCACTTGCTACAGCGGTGCTATGGAATAATCCCTTTTCTTGCACACGTGCTGTTGGCCCTCAAACTAGCATTGTGGCAGAGAAGGATTCAGTGGCAAATAATTACAGGGTTTTTAATGCATAAAAAGACAGTATTGTTGGTTGGCTAAAGCAGGAACTTGGAAGAGACATCCAAATTATGGACTTCCCTTTCTCAGGCAGAATGATAACCTCTTAAAATTCACCTAGCAGATATCTAAACTAGCACATGGTGGTGGCAGGGCTGAAACAGGTCTGGTTACCTAATTTAGATCTGAATTCACTGTCATCCTGCAGTTTTCACCTCTAATCCTTAGACTGAAACTTCAGGAAAGATCAAAAAGCAATATTTATATATTAAACAGTACGCTGACTGACTGACTAATAGATTAATGCACAGCCTAAACCACTGGAGCTAGAAACGTGAAATTTGGACAGTAGATACCTTTTGTGACATAGGCTCCAACTAAGAAGGGATTTTTTGAAATTCAGCCCCTGCAGGGGTGATACAGGGTATGCAAGTTTGTATGGAAAAAAATGAAAACAGGACCTTGGCCTTCAAACTTGATAAATATTTTCTACAAAAGAAATAAATAAACACATTCTTCTGTGTTTAAACTAACACCTGTATATCAGAAACTACTTGACTGAGATACACAAGAATTAGTATACAGACTCTTCAATACATAAAAATAAACACATATTTTAATAACTAAATAAATATGTGCTTCTACATTAAAAACATTTTAATTTTCATCTTTTTAACATGCACACATATTGTGTAATTATTAGCTACTAAGAACTGTAACAAAATAATAGTTGTAGCGGTCGTACTATGCACACACTACCACCGCTGAGTATAAAAGCAGCAGCACAGCACCGGCAGCTTCATTATAAATGCCACATTTGCCTGTCTAGTGTGGAAGACGAATGTTCTCTTCGTTCCCTTTTACTAATTCATGTCTGAGAAGTAAGCTTTACGAAACCAAGTAACAGCATGCTTTGTTTTAGCAAACAGAAAAATGTTTGTGCAAAGGACTCAAGGTCTGAGCATTCCACACATGAGTCTGCCTTATCACGTTTTCCCTTAGCTTACATCTGAACGCCATAACAAAAGGAGCCAAGAAATCAAGTTTTACAAGGGACATTAAAGGGGCTCAAGGTTTGTGTATAATAAATGTGTTGACTGTTGCATTTTATAATGATATTAAATCACGCATTCTAGGGGTATAAAACTGGACCCCACCCAACAGACGGGGTTCAGAAGAGCCCTGACGCTGTCATGTATATTTGATTGTCTGCTTTTCTGAAACTACGCTTTTCGGTTCTATCTTCTAATTTGTAAAACTGTACTTTTCAGTGCAATTTTTAAGTTTTTAAACACTTATCAAATAGATATTCCTATCATATATAGATATCACAAATATATATTTCTATTCATTTATTCTATTTGGTATCCTCCTAAATATATCTTTAGCATTTCAACCTCCTTTCTCTCAGATCACACACACTTTTAAAAAATATCTTATAACAGCTCCTATTTTGTCCCACAAATATTATTTATTTCACTAAAATACAAATGGTTGACGAAATTTTGAATGTTAATGGGGAAATGATGCACCATGTTGTCATTTCCATTATAGAAGACGGGGCTTGCTTATTTTGGAGTCTGTCCTTTTTAATGTACAGTACCCAAGAAATGGTAATGGAAGTATGTTAGCAAATCACTAAGTATGTAGTAGACAATTTGATGGAATTTTCAATTATGTCTCATGATAGTAATGGTGACCACTACTCCACATCAACTGAATACTACACCTACTGTATATGTTGCAGCCTTCGACTTTTCGTGGCCTATGGGAGTTAGAAGTTGCAGGGCGACTGTTTCATTTTTCCTTTGAGGTTTATCATAATGGCATTATTTATGTAAAATCAGGTGTTTAACATCATCCTCTGAGACGATTACGGTTTACACACAACCTCTCAAGCGGTCATTTTGATGCCTATCTTCTGTATAATTCAATTAGATCTGAAATAACAACTTCACATGTATGTAAAGCTAATTCTGTTATTGTTGCCAAAAAGATAACCAAGCGACGTTTAGAAATACCCACATCTCAATGTTGCCCTTGGTCTCCATCTTTTTTCCTCTTTTTTCACAAATCAGCATTCTGATGATGCTTTGTCTATATTGCAACCATCGGGAGTAAGCCTTTCTCTGAAGGGAAAGAAGAAATGCCTTTTCACCCCCTCAGGGTGAAATTCCACGTTTATAGCTCCAGCAGTTTAGGCTGTGCATTGATCTATTAGTCACTAATTCACCGGAAAATTTCATATATAAAGATAAAATATATAAATACAAAAAATGTACAGAATAAAATATCTCTCTATGATAAAAAAAAATCTTGGAAGGAGATGAGATGTGATTTTCTTGGAGAGACACTTAAACGCCCACGAGACGAGTCTTTGTACCAAGAGATTTAACCACACCCGGGGCTGGAAATAAAAGACAGAGTAGATGACAAAGTAGAACGTCATAAAAATTAAAAAATGTTGGCACGGTACACATGCAGAATAAGTTAGAGATAATGGAAGTACGAAAATTCGAAAGTCTCAAAAAAAGGATAGTAAAGATCGCATTAGCGCAAACAAATGGAAATTATTACTTGGTGAAATAACGGAACAGCAAAAAGATTGAATATATTGTTCGTATTTAAACTTTAAGTCGGAGACTTGTAGATCGTCTAATTTGTGTTGCCATCAGGGGAAAAAAATGTAGTGTTTCTTCCCAAAGAAGAAGCGTATCTGAGAGAATTAAAAGATTTGTTGTTTGGTGAAAGTGAAATCCCACGAGAGAAAATTTCAACCACATACACGGTTCAATCATTTCTCATTTGTGTGGATGCTATTGTCTGACAGTTTCTCTTGTGAAGAGAAAGAAAAAAACTGGCAGTTATATGTTGCGTTGTCATGATTTAATTGCAAACACGGAAATTCAATGTGATATTGATGAAAAGTTGAAAGCGAAAAGAGATCGAATATATGGTCATAGGATGTGGCACGGCAGCAACAGCAAACCAGCAGCTGATCAAGCAAAGAGGAGGTTTTAAAAAAAAAAACACCTGTATTTGTTTCCCATTGTATCACCGTTTAAGAGGGGAGTTCGGAGGAGTGACTGCGTCTCCTTGGGGTGCGTTCAGCCCCCCCTTCACAACGCGGGCAACAGAGACGCAAAGTGACTGGCATGTATAATAATAATAATCATCATATCATAATATCACATTATAATAAAATCAAAATGAATATAGTATTTTGTTTCATATTTCAACTATGAATAGCCTGCCTGGGCAATGCCTGGTAATCCAGCTATAAATGATAATTATACAAGTGTTTATATAAAATACAATAGGGTAAAGCCTTTCCTATCTAATATAGAACCCCTATAATACAGTCACAGTGGCATTGGTACAAAGCTTCTGCCCTTCTTTTCGGTCTTGATTCAATAATTCTCCAGTGTTTTAGAACAAAATTCTGAAAAAGTATTTTATTTTTTTTTCTAATTTTAACAACAGTCAGTCTTAAAAGAACATCCGTCTTAAAAAGTTTTTAGTAGCTTAGAAATTACTTTTTTCTTATAAAATACAATTGCACATACAGTACAGGCCAAAAGTTTGGACACACCTCCTCAATCAATGTGTTTTCTTTATTTTCATGACCATTTACATTGGTAGATTCTCACTGAAGGCATCAAAACTATGAATGAACACATGTGGAGTTATGTAGATAGCAAAAAAAGGTGAAATACCTGAAAACATGTTTTATATTCTAGTTTCTTCAAAATGGCCACCCTTTGCTCTGATTACTGCTTTGCACACTCTTGGCATTCTCTCGGTGAGCTTCAACAGGTAGTCACCTGAAATGGTTTTCACTTCACAGGTGTGCCTTATCAGGGTTATTTAGTGGAATTTCTTGCTTTATCAATGGGGTTGGGACCAGCAGTTGTGTTGTGCAGAAGTCAGGTTAGTTGGGCGATCATTTATTTTTCAACAGGACAATGACCCCAAACACACCTCCAGGCTGTGTAAGGGCTATTTGACCAAGTAGTTTTGATGCCTTCAGTGAGAATCTACCAATGTAAATGGTCATGAAAATAAAGAAAACACATTGAATGAGGAGGTGGGTCCAAACTTTTGGCCTGTACTGTATAAACAGCAAATTTCACCAAGTGATTACCTTTTTAATTACATTTTCTTGCGTCTTTATTTCTGGCTATAATTAGTGAAAGGCCTCAAGGTTACTATTTATTTACTTTGAGAAACATTTATTTATAATAATAGAATGTATCAATTAAACAGAGCTGAAGTCAGAGATGGATGGTAGAGATGTTACATCATAAACTGCAGGACACAAAAGGGGTGAACTAGTATTGCTCAGCATGAGTTTGCTTAATTATAGATTTTCATGTGAAACTCCAATAGCTTGTAGACATTTTTTTTAAAATATTACTAGACCCTGAGCATAGCAAGTCCACTGCAGACACAAATCAGTTTTTAGACTAAGCCTTTGCTGTTCAGCTAAGGGGAATTGTTGCCTTAACATAATAAAAGCACTTTTTGTCATTGGGTTTTAAATATTACTGACTAGCAAAATACCCATGCTTGGCAGCGGAGAAATAGTGTGTTAAAGAAGTAATGAAAAAGAAAAGGAAACATTTAAATAATAACGTAACATGATTGACAATGTAATTGTTTTGTCATTGTCATGAGTGTTGCTGGCATATATATCTATCTATCTATAACTATATATCTATATATCTATCTATAACTATATATATATCTATATATATATCTATATATATATATCTATAAATATCTATATATATATATATATATATATATATATATATATATAGATAGATAGATAGATATAGTGATCCATCGCTATATCACGCTTCGACTTTCACGGCTTCACTCTATCGCGATTTTTTTCTCATACACGCTTACGTCACTACGCATGCGCTTTCTGAGAACTTTTATCTAAGCCCTACGATGGCTCCTAAACGTGCTGCTTTTTCTAAGCTTTCTGACAATAAAACTAAGTGCCGGAGGAAGATGCTTACTATCCAGGAGAAGGTGAAACTCTTGGATATGATTAAAGATACCAATACCCTACAAAAGCCTCCTCACGCATATGAAAAGACAGCGCCAGCAACTGCCTATCAAGATGTTCTTCAGCCGCGCACCCAGACACCCACTGCCTACACCTAGTACTCCTTCAGCGGAAGACGACAACAACGCACCTGCTGAAAATACTGCACCAGCCTCTGAAGACTCTCCTACTGAGGTTGTGCCTTTATAGGTTAGTGGTTGTGTGTAAGAACTGTGTGTGTCTGTGTGCAATTAAATGTACAGTACAATAATCTACTATATAAAAGCGTTCGGGATTGTCCTTCCGTCCCGTGAGTGCAAAGCGTAGCGTATTCCGCTTATTACAGACTTACTACTTGTGGCTTGAGGTGCGGTTTAATGCGCTGATGTGATCAGAGTTCTGGTGCTCTCATCGTTCCCTTGATTTAGCTATCCATTCCTAAATAATTAAATGGGCAGGCTATTTCGTATCAGTGCAATACGCTGCTTGTTAAAACGGATGACTCCTGCTCTTACGTGCAATTAGTGCTGTGTGGGTATTATGAACTATCGTATCTGTTCAAGTTCTATTTAAATTTAAATATAAGTAATTTTTATTTGGTCAACAGAAATATGTTTAGTAGGAATGTAAGTTAAATTTAGTCATCATTGCATAAATTTTTCTTCACCATAGAAATTTAAAGACTAAATTCAACTTCCATTCCTACCAAAGATATTTCTGTTGACTAAATAGAACCTACTTATATCCAAATTCGAGCTATTGAGCTGTTGCCTGCCTGCCTGAATAAGTCACCGTCGCTTCACTCTTACTTTTTTACCATTCATTTAATCATGGCTAGACGCGGAAAAATTATAACATGGAAGGAGGATTACACGGAGTATGGCTTTACCAAAACAATTATTGATCGTGAATAAAGTATCCATTATTCATAAAGCTTCAATTGGTGATCTGTTTTTCTGCATTAACCTCATATTTTTTCATACTTCTTCTCAAACCAAGGGGGTGCGAGGGTAAAATGAACCGGGAAGCGCTGATATATATATATATATATATATATTGAATATATTGAAATAGTTTTACTGTCAAATAATGCAAACAGTATGCGGCACGTGTTTCACCCTAATTCTGGGCTCATCAGGCAGTACACACTCACTGCACCCCCTCTCGGGAAGGAATCGAACCTCGGACGTCAGCGCTAGAGGCGAAGCCTCTCATATTGCGCCACAGTGTGTGGTTCGTTTATTTGACAGTATGTAGATCGTGGTGTGTATACATATATATATATATTAGTTTTGAGAATGCAACGTATAGTTTTGTCCAGGAGGAAAGCAATGTTGTAGCTGTCTTCACACAGCTTCTCCGCTGCTTTATAAACGAACGCTATATAAGGCCATCGTTTCTCCTTGCTTCGCGGTTCTGTACTGTTTATTGTTCGTTTATTACGATTCTTATAGTTATTGTGTAGCTATTCGAGACTTACTTTACTGTTCAGGTACCCATTTCCTTTATTTAATCCACGGCTTGTACGTTATTTTTTGCTTGTTTATTATGATTAAATAGATATTTATTGATTCCCTTCTTTAGCTGACTGGCTGCTCATATAAGACGCTCCGCTGGTTTTTTGTGAAACAGCCTTTACACAGCTTCTCCGCTGTTTTATAAACGAACGACATATAGGTCAGTCTGTCAGTGAGGGCTTTGCCTTTTATTAGTACAGATTCTGAGAAATGTCAAGTAAGGTTCAAGGATATGCATTCTCTTGCTGGCCAACAACAGCAGCAACCCTGGCCATTTCTTTAAACTGCTAAAGAATTAATATGAAAGAACCAAAAGATTACAACCAAAAAGCTTCCAGCTGAGTAAATAAAATTAATGAAGCCTTAGAACACTTAAAAGTGTGGACAACCAATGGGTTCCACAAAGTAAATCTAACCTTAACTCACAAAACTGTGCAAGACCAAGTACAGTAATTCCTCGCTATATCGCGCTTCGACTTTCGCGGCTTCATTCTATCGCGGATTTTAAATGTAAGCATATCTAAATATATATCACGGATTTTTTGCTGGTTCGCGGATTTCTGCGGACAATGGGTCTTTTAATTTATGCTATATGCTTCCTCAGTTGGTTTTCCCTGTTGATTTCATACAAGGGACGCTATTGGCAGATGGCTGAGAAGCTACCTAATCAGAGCACGTATTACATATTAAATAAAACGCCTCAATGATATACGATGTGCTTCCCGCGCGGTGCTTGATTGTTTGCTTTAATCTGTCTCTCTCACTCTCTCTGCCTGACGGAGGGGGTGTAAGCAGAGGGGCTGTTTGCCTAGAGGATACGGACGCTCCTCTAAAAAATGCTGCTTTATCGCGGTGCTTCGGCATACTTAAAAGCATGTATTGATTTTTGTTTGCTTTTCTCTCGCGCTCTCTCTCTGACATTCTCTGCTCCTGACACGCATTCTTTGAACAGGAGGATATGTTTGCATTCTTTTAATTGTGAGAAAGAACTGTCATCTCTGTCTTGTCATGGAGCACAGTTTAAACTTTTGACTATAGGGTGTTATTTCATATCTAGAGGGATCTAATAATGTTAACAGTGTGGGAGAGTTTATAAGGGCTTAAAATAGATAAAGTGGTGTGAAAAACTATTTGCCCCCTTCCTGATTTCTTATTCTTTTGCATGTTTGTCACACAAAATGTTTCTGATCATCAAACACATTTAACCATTAGTCAAATATAACACAAGTAAACACAAAATGCAGTTTTAAATGATGGTTTTATTATTTAGGGAGAAAAAAAAATCCAAACCTACATGGCCCTGTGTGAAAAAGTAATTGCCACCTGAACCTAATAACTGGTTGGGCCATCCTTAGCAGCAATAACTGCAATCAAGCGTTTGCGATAACTTGCAATGAGTCTTTTACAGCGCTCTGGAGAAATTTTGGCCCACTCATCTTTGCAGAATTGTTGTAATTCAGCTTTATTTGAGGGTTTTCTAGCATGAACCGCCTTTTAAGGTCATGCCATAGCATCTCAATTGGATTCAGGTCAGGACTTTGACTAGGCCACTCCAAAGTCTTCATTTTATTTTTCTTCAGCCATTCAGAGGTGGATTTGTTGGTGTGTTTGGGTCATTGTCCTGTTGCAGCACCCAAGATCGCTTCAGCTTGAGTTGACGAACAGATGGCCGGACATTCTCCTTCAGGATTTTTTGGTAGACAGTAGAATTCATGGTTCAATCTATCACAGCAAGCCTTCCAGGTCCTGAAGCAGCAAAACAACCTCAGACCATCACACTAGCACCACCATATTTTACTGTTGGTATGATGTTCTTTTTCTGAAATGCTGTGTTCCTTTTACACCAGATGTAAAGGGACATTTGCCTTCCAAAAAGTTCAACTTTTGTCTTATCAGTCCACAAGGTATTTTCCCAAAAGTCTTGGCAATCATTGAGATGTTTCTTAGCAAAATTGAGACGAGCCCTAACGTTCTTTTTGCTTAACAGTGGTTTACGTCTTGGAAATCTGCCATGCAGGCCATTTTTGCCCAGTCTCTTTCTTATGGAGGAGTCGTGAACACTGACCTTAATTGAGGCAAGTGAGGCCTGCAGTTCTTTAGACATTGTCCTGGGGTCTTTTGTGACCTCTCGGATGAGTCGTCTCTGCGCTCTTGGGGTAATTTTGGTCTGCCAGCCACTCCTGGGAAGGTTCACCACTGTTCCATGTTTTTGCCATTTGTGGATAATGGCTCTCACTGTGGTTTGCTGGAGTCCCAAAGCTTTAGAAATGGCTTTATAACCTTTACCAGACTGATAGATCTCAATTACTTCTGTTCTCATTTGTTCCTGAATTTCTTTGGATCTTGGCATGATGGTTGGCTTTTGAGGTGCTTTTGGTCTACATCTCTGTGTCAGGCAGCTCCTATTTAAGTGATTTCTTGATTGAAACAGGTGTGGCAGTAATCAGGCCTGGGGGTGGCTACGGAAATTGAACTCAGGTGTGATACACCGCAGTTAGGTTATTTTTAACAAAGGGCAATTACTTTTCACACAGGGCCATGTAGGTTTGGATTTTTTCTCCCTAAATAATAAAAACCATCATTTAAAAACTGAATTTTGTGTTTACTTGTGTTATATTTGACTAATGGTTAAATGTGTTTGATGATCAGAAACATTTTGTGTGACAAACATGCAAAAGAATAAGAAATCAGGAAGGGGGCATATAGTTTTTCACACCACTGTAAAAATAACCATACAAACATATGGTTTCTACTTCGTGGATTTTCATCTATCGCGGGGGGTTCTGGAAAGCAACCCCTGCGATCGAGGAGGGATTACTGTATTCCAATTCCTCAATTTCCTGTTACATACCCAAGGATGAAAACTTTGTCACAAACCATCAAGGTTGAAAAAGTAATTATGACTTTGAACTAAAACTAAACTACAGTTGAAATACCAGTAAAATCACTCTTCAATCCATTTAAGTTTATGAAACATTTCATATTCATATGATGAAGCATATTGAATTTAGTACAAACTTCATGTCTGCTTGAGCTGTCTAGTTACAGTGCGGGGAAAAAAGTATTGAACGTATAATCTTTTTCAGTAAATATACAGTATTTCCAATGAGATTATTCACATTAAATTCTCATCCGACATTTGTATTAACTAAAGAAATCCACAACTATAAAGAATTCATAACATTACAGGCCATAAGTAAAGGTATGTGTAATAAAAGTGAAATGACATAAGGAAAAGGCATTGAAGAGGCTAATTTAATACAAAGTGGAGAAGCCTTTGTAATGACGGCTTCAAGAAACCAATTTCCTGCAGTGCACAGGTGTGATTTTGACTCATTCTTCTAAAGTGATTGCCTTTAAATCTTGAAGATACCAAGGGGCCCTCTTGTGAACCCTGATCTTTAGTTCCTTCCACAAATGTTCAATTGGATTTAAGTCAGATGATTGACTGCGCCATTCTGACAACTTCATTTTCTTTCTCTGAAATCATTTGAGAGTTTCTTTGTTGTTTGTTTTGGATCGCTGTCCTACTAGAAGTTCCACCCATGTCTCATCCTCATCATCCTGTTGAAATGCAGCAGATTCATTTCAAGAATCTCTTGCTACACGGCTCCATTCATTGTTCCTTCAATTACAATATGTCTGCCTGTACCATGAGATGAGAAACAGCCCCACACCATGATGCTTCCACCTTCAAACTTCACTGTTGGCATAGAGTTTTTTTGGGTGATGTGCAGTGCCATTTCTTGTCCAAACATGATGAATCATATAACAGCCAAAAAGTTAAAACTTTGGTCCAAAGGTTGTGTAGCAAACTGTAAACAAACTTCAACATGCCTTTTCTTCAGTAATGGAGTCTTGTGGGGTGAGCATGCATAGAGGCCACGCCAGTAAAGTGCATCACCTATTACTACCGCTTTCCAAGTGATCCTTTTCTCTTGGCCTACTCTTTTGATTACCCTTCTAACTCCCGAGTCAAAAATCTTGTAAGGACCTCCTGTGAGTGGCCTGTTGACGGAATGATGTTCCTTCCACTTGCAAATAATGGATCCAATGGTGATTACAGGAAGATTGAGAAGTTATGAACTACATCTGTAATCAGTACCATTGATATGGTTGGCAAAAATGGGAGAACCCTTTGCTTTTACCCACCATGAGATAGTTCTTGTGTGACAACTTGGTAGCAAAAAAACATTTTATACCCCATCAATATGTACTAACACAGCTTATATAAATTTGCACAGATAGGAGGTGAATTACTTTCTAACTGCTTATGGATTTCAGTTGGTTCCTTGCTTTGGTGTACTGCTTTTTCTTAGTATGTTCAATGCTTTTTTCCTGTGTCATTGCACTTTATTACACATACCTCTATTTATTGCCTTTAATGTTGTGAATTGTTTATATTTGTGGATTGCTTGAGTTAATGCCTTATGGTGAGATTTTCATTTGAATAGCCTCATTGTAAATACATTTACTGAAAAAAAAAATGTTAACGCGTTCAATAATTATTTCCCCCAAAGTAAATTTTAAGCAAAAAATGTACATACAATTTAGCTATTGTAATTCAAGTTACAGTAAACAATTGAATTTACAAAGCATTAAACAGATGACACAAAAAATATTATCCCTCATAAAACATTAATGGATTTGACAGCACAGGGAACAAAAAAATGTACAGATAAAATATAATCATACCAGCATCCTTAATGAGCAGCTGGTTCATATCCTCTGCTATCATTGGCTCTGGAGGGAACAAATAAAATCAGAAATTAAGAACATATCAAAGTAATTTTCTGCATTAAAATAAACATAACTTCACTTAATAGTGGTAGAAGTTTAAGAATTTTCCAAGAAAGTATAAATATTAATTACAACATTTCTCATATTTTTGTAGTATACCTTGTCATACAAGTGCAACTAGGAGGAAGCTGAGTGGATCAAGTGGAGGTAATTATGTGCCAGGCCAAGAAGGTGGAAGGGTGCACTAATCCTACTTCTGTTATCTCTGCAGGCCAGATATGGGAAAACCTACACGACACACCATCAAAAGACGT
The DNA here is from genome assembly GCF_016835505.1 of Polypterus senegalus. NCBI lineage: Eukaryota > Metazoa > Chordata > Cladistia > Polypteriformes > Polypteridae > Polypterus > Polypterus senegalus. The sequence continues at coordinate 59,096,553 of NC_053160.1, forward strand.
CACTTCCGGTGCCACGAACAACATCACTTTCGGTCCTGGCTCCACGAACAACGTCACTTCTGGTCCCCGAATGACATCACTACTGGTCCCGGCGTCACGAATGATGTCAAAACCGGTCCCGGTGGCAAGAATGACGGCACTTTCGGTTCCGGCCACAGATGATGTCACTTCCAGTTTTGGCCTGTAAAGCCGCCATCAGTTTACTATTCAAGCAGTTCAATCTGGGAACTCAGCAGAGCAACATTGCTGTCCTTAAATACCCAATTGCAGCCAGGGACAATATACAGGTGGCTGCCCCAAATCTTTTTTGTGTGTTGAGACTGATTCTTTTACAACCTATACTTGAAGACCAAACATCACACCAATTCTCATTGATAACAGGCCAATACAGAAATGCCAACTGACATGATATGCCTCTTTGAGACTTAGAAGAAAAACTAAAGTACCCTGAAAAAAATCCTTGCAAAACAATGGCAACCATTAAAGTCACAGAGACGGGTATTTAAATCAGAACACTAGGACTGCTCCTCCTTGAACCGTCACCTTATCGTGGTGGAGGGGTTTGCGTGTCCCAATGATCCTAGGAGCTATGTTGTCCGGGGCTTTATGCCCCTGGTAGGGCCACCCAAGGCAAACTGGTCCTAGGTGAGGGATGAGACAAAGAGCGGTTCAATAAACCTCTAATGAAGAATAAAAACCTTGGACGACGTTTTCCCTTGCCCGGGCTGGTCACCGGGCCCCCTCTGGAGCCAGGCCTGGAGGTGGGGCTCGATGGCGAGCGCCTGGTGGCCGGGCCTGCACCCATGGGGCTCGGCCGGGCACAGCCCGAAGAGGTAACGTGGGTCCTCCTCCCCATGGGCTCACCACCTATGGGAGGGGCCAAGGAGGTTGGGTGCAGTGTGAGTTGGGTGGTGGCGAGGGGGGACCTTGGCGGTCTGATCCTCGGCTACAGAAACTGGCTCTTGGGACGTGGAATGTCACCTCTCTGAAGGGGAAGGAGCCTGAGCTAGTGCGAGGTCGAGAGGTTCCGGCTAGATATAGTCGGACTCACCTCGACACAGCTTGGACTCTGGAACCAATCTCCTTGAGAGGGGCTGGACTCTCTACCACTCTGGAGTTGCCCCCGGTGAGAGGCGCCGAGCAGGGGTGGGCATACTTATTGCCCCCACTGGAGCCTGTGCATTGGGGTTTACCCCGGTGGGCGAGAGGGTGGCCTCCCTCCGCCTTCGGGTGGGGGGAAGGGTCCTGACTGTTGTTTGTGCGTATGCGCCAAACAGCAGTTTGGAGTATCCACCCTTTTTGGAGTCTCTGGAGGGGTTGCTAGAGGGCATACCTTCTGGGGATTCCCTCGTTTTGCTGGGAGACTTCAATGCTCACGTGGGCAATGACAGTGAGACCTGGAAGGGCGTGATTGGGAGGAATGGCCCCCGATCTGGTGTTTTGTTATTGGACTTCTGTGCTCGTCATGGATTGTCCATAACGAACACCATGTTCAAGCATAAGGGTGTTCATATGTGCACTTGGCACCAGGACACCCTAGGCCTCAGGTCGATGATCGACTTTGTGGTCGTGTCGTGGACTTGCGCCATATGTCTTGGACACTTTCGGGTGAAGAGAGGGGCGGAGCTGTCAACTGATCACCACCTGGTGGTGAGTTGGCTTCGATGGTGGGGAAGATGCGGTCAGACCTGGTAGGCCCAAGCGTGTTGTGAGGGTCTGCTGGGAGCGGCTGGCAGAGTCCCCTGTCAGAAGTAGCTTCAACTCCCACCTCCGGCAGAACTTCAACCCGTCCCGAGGGAGGTGGGGACATTGAGTCGAATGGGCCATGTTCCGTGCCTCTATTGTTGAGGCGGCTGACCGGAGCTGTGGCCGCAAGGTGGTGGTGCCTGTCGTGGCGGCAATCCCGAACCCGTTGGTGGACACCGCGGTGAGGGATGCCGTCAAGCTGAAGAAGGAGTCCTATAGGACTTTTTGTCCTGTGGGTCTCTGGAGGCAGCTGATAGGTACCGGCAGGCCAAGCGAACGCGGCTTCGTTGTTGCTGAGGCAAAACTTCGGGCATGGGAGGAGTTTGGAGAGGCCATGGAGAACGACTTTGGACGGCTTCGAGGAGATTCTGGTCCACCGTCCGGCGTCTCAGGAGGGAAGCAGTGCAGTGTCAACACCGTATATGGTGGGGATGGTGCGCTGCTGACCTCACTTCGGGGCGTTATGGGTCGGTGGGAGGAGTACTTCAAGACCTCCTCAATCCCACTAACATGCCTTCCAATGAGGAAGCAGAGCCTGGGGACTCTGAGGTGGGCTCTCCCATCTCTGGGACTGAAGTCACCGAGGTGGTCAAAAACTCCTTGGTGGCAGGGCCCGGGGTGGATGAGATACGCCGAGTTCCTTAAGGCTCTGGATGTTGTAGGACTGTCTTGGTTGACACGTCTCTGCAACATTGCATGGACATCGGGGACAGTGCCTCTGGATTGGCAGACCGGGGTGGTGGTCCCCTCTTTAAAAGGGGACGGAGGGTGTGTTCCAACTATAGAGGGATCACACTCCTCAGCCTCCCTGGAAAAGTCTATTCGGGGTTCTGGAGAGGAGGGTCCGTCGGATAGTGAACCTCGGATTCAGGAGGAACAGTGTGGTTTTAGTCCTGGTCGCGGAACAGTGGACCAGCTCTTCACCCTTAGCAGAGTCCTGGAGGGTGCATGGGAGTTTGCCCGACCGGTCTACATGTGTTTTGTGGACTTGGAAAAGGCATTCGACCGTGTCCCTCGGGAATCCTGTGGGGGTGCTCGGGAGTATGGGGTACGGACCCCTGATAAGAGCTGTTCGGTCTCTGTACAACGGTGTCAGAGCTTGGTCCGCATTGCCGGCAGTAAGTCGAGCCCGTTTCCAGTGAGAGTTGGACTCCGCCAGGGCTGCCCTTTGTCACCATTCTGTTCATAACTTTTATGGACAGAATTTCTAGGCGCAACCAGGGTGTTGAAGGGGTCGGTTTGGTGGACTCAGGATTGGGTCACTGCTTTTTGCAGATGGTGTTGTCCTGTTTGCTTCATCAGGCCGTGATCTTCAGCTCTCTCTGGATCGGTTCGCAGCTGAGTGTGAAGCGGCTGGGATGAGAATCAGCACCTCCAAATCCGAGCATGGTCCTCAGCCGGAAAAGGGTGGAGTGCCCTCTCAGGGTTGGAGGAGAGATCCTGCCCCAAGTGGAGGAGTTCAAGTATCTCGGGGTCTTGTTCACGAGTGAGGGAAGAATGGAGCGTGAGATCGATAGGCGGATCGGTGCGTCATCCGCAGTGATGCGGGCTCTGCATCGGTCTGTCGTGGTGAAAAAGGAGCTGAGCCGTAAGGCAAAGGTCTCAATTTACCAGTCGATCTACGCTCCTACCCTCACCTATGGTCATGAGCTATGGGTAGTGACCGAAAGAAGGAGATCGCGAATACAAGCGGCTGAAATGAGTTTCCTCCGCAGGGTGTCTGGGCTTTCCCTTAAAGATAGGGTGAGAAGCTCAGTCATCCGGGAGGGGCTCAGAGTAGAGCCGCTGCTCCTCCGCATCGAGAGGAGTCAGATGAGGTGGCTCGGGCATCTGATCAGGATGCCTCCTGGACGCCTCCCTGGTAAGGTGTTCCGGGCACGTCCAACGGGAGGAGGCCCGGGGAAGACCCAGGACACTGGAGGGACTATGTCTCCGGCTGGCCTGGGAGCATGGGATTCTCCCGGAAGAGCTGGAAGAAGTGGCCGGGGAGAGGGAAGTCTGGGCCTCTCTGCTTAAGCTGCTACCCCAGTGACCCGACCTCGGATAAGCGGAAGAGGATGGATGGACATTAGGACTGTGATCTCAGAAAATATTTTATTTATTTATTTACTATAATAAGCTGAATAGGTTTGTAATGTTAACACCACAATTGTTAACATTTGTAACTATTTGTTTTTAATTCAGTTCATTTCTGAAAGTCAAGATAAATAATACAGCATATGCTCCGCTTTGATCATATCCTTTTGTTCCCTCCTGACAGAATTCCAGCATGTTAGTAAAACTTGACCTCCCTCTTCTGAAACCAAGCTGACCATTTAGAAAAACTCCTGTACTTACCATGTGCTGCTCAAGCTTATCCTTAATAAATCATTCCATTAATTTTCCTGTGATGCATGTTAAGCTCACTGGCCTATAGTTGCATGGCTCTGTCCGGTCACTCCTTTTTTTTATAAAAGATAATATTTGCCATTTTCAAGTCCTTCGGAATCTCCCCAGTGTACAGTGACTTCCTAAAAATATGTGTCAAGGGTTTATATATGTACTCACTAGCCTACTTAAGAACTCAAGGGTAAATGTTATCTGGTCCTTGTGATGTTTGATTTTAGCCTATTTCATCTGAGCAGTACTTCTCCCTTTACAATATCCAAATTCTCCAGTACCTCCTCAGTAGTCCTGTTTACCGCTGGAAGGTTATCCATTTCCTCACTTATGAAGACCTCAGAAAAATACAAGTTTAGAGCATCTGCTATTTCATGGTCTGTAACTTTTAATTCCCCCTTACTATTTCTGATGCACTTTACCTCCTCCCAACTGTTCTTTTACTACTAAAATACTGAAAGAATCTCATAGTGTTGTCTTTCTTCTTATCTGCTATATTCCTCTCCAACTGTCTTTTAGCCTCCCTAATATCCTTCTTGAAGGTTGCCCTCATATACTCATACACTCTATGACTCACTTTGGAATTATTAGTCTTGTATGCCTCATAAATCTGATGTTTCCTTTGCAGCTTTTTTAACTCTTTATTAACCCAGTGTGGAGTTTTGTAAATTTCTTATTAATTCCAAATTTAGGTATGTACCTGTCATGCATTACATGAAAACATTTTTAAACCTGTTACACTGCTCCTCAACAGTCTCTACACTTAAAAGCTTATCCCAGTTTATCCTCCTTAGACTTTGCCGCATCTGCTCAAAATTTGATGTATGTTGAAATTACTGTCTGTATTGGGTGGTCTATAACACATTCCTAAAATGAGGCCTCCTTCTTTAATGCTTTCCAGGCAAAGCCACATATCCTCATTAAGATTGGGCACATTGTCTGATGAGGATAAGCATTTAAATTCTGTTTGACAGAAAAAGCAACTCCACCTCATTTTCTGCTTGGTCTATCCTTCCTAAAAACTGTGTATCCCTCTATGTTATACTCATCCCCATCTTTGTTATTTGGCCAGGTTTCTGTTATTGCTATAATATCATAAGTATCCTCTGCTACATACGGCTCTAACTCACTTGCCTTATTTTTTCATACTTCCAGAGTTAAGGCAAGCTATTTTCAATATGTTACTCCTTCTATATTTACTGTAAATGGTGGGTTAGAATTTACATGAATACACATTTTTATTTCTACACCTTAGTTTGTTCCTCCACGTATAGAGCTAAACCTGGCCTGTCCTAAACTCCCTGCTTCCCTAGTTTCAACAATCCTTGACAAGCCTATTCATATGCTTCCCCAAAACAGTGGTGCCCCTCCGGGTCAGATGTAACCGATCGTGGTAGAACAGGCCCCATCTGTTCCAAAAGCAGTCCCAATGCCACATAAACCTATAACCTTCTACCCTGCACCAAGATTTGAGCCATGTGTTAAGTCTTCTAATCTCCTCAATCTTACCTGAAATAGCGTGTGGCACAGGCAGAACTTGAGAGAAGACTACCTTGTCCTCAGACTGGTACCTAACTCATGAAATTTGGATCACAGAACTGACAGAATACCCTTATGTATGTCATTTTTTCCATCATGTACAATGACAACTGGATCTTCTCCCACCGGGCAAGAGCCTATCCACCCTTTCAGGGAGGTCCCCCACCTTTGCATCCAGAAAGCAACACACTGTGTGAGACTCTCTGTCTCTGGAGCAAACCTGCTCTTCAATCTCCTTAATGCTCGAGTCTCCAACTAACACTACTAGGGAATCCATTCCTGGACGGGTTTATCCATTCCTGGGAATTCGGGAATCCCGCATGTCATTCCTGAGAATCCCGGGGATGACACAGTGCATGGGCATCTCACATGTGAACAGTTTTAGAACTACCGACACTTATTTTTAATAAAACTACTCTAATATGTTGACACCAATAAAAGACTAACCTTATCTACAAGCAGTTCATGCTGTCATACAAGTACATGCATCTAGTTCAGGGATGCCCAATGCGTCAATCGCAATTGACCTGTAGATCATAAAGGTAGTGCAGGTAGATTGCATTGCATTCAAAAAAAAATAAATTTTTTTTTTTTTTAAAAACATTAGTCCTCCCTATGGTATTTGCTACTAGACTGACATACAAGTCGGCAAGTCTGAGATCTCTTTTCTTCTAACACACTGGCCATCCCACACTCATGATCAAACGCGCGAGCTACTGCAAAACTCCGGCTGTGATCTAGTTAGCCTTCCAATTTATATCGACTAAAGAAGGGATTTAAAAAAAATTGTTTGGGGAGGGTATGGGCTTTATGTGGAATTAGAAGAGGATTTTTTTCTCTCACAATGTCACAATTGAAGTGCATTTGTCTGATCTGTCAATCTATCATTGTTATTCCAAAGAAGGAAAATGTGGAAAGGCACTTTCATAAAAACTACGAAACTGACTTCCTTCCGAAAAGCTATCTGAGAAAGAGAAAAGAGAGGAAACTAAAATCACAGTTAATCGGACAGCCGTTATTTTTCACTCGGCTGAATTCAAAAGCTTTTTGACTGCATTATTCGGCTCTACTTATTTATGCGAGTCAGCCTTTCCCCACATGAAGATTATTAAATCCAAATACTGTAGTGACCATAAATGCATTGAATTGTTATTGTGCCATAAAGGTTATTCAGTTATGCAAGGTACGACAACATATATTTTATGCATTATATGTCCAACATGCGGTCGTCCAGACCAGAGTGTACTTAGTGCAGAGTACGCCAGCCACTGAGAAAGCACGCTTTGCCTCCACTGAAGTAGGCAGCACAGTCATCAGATACAGATACACTTGTTCTAAACAACGCCCGCTCTTGCCGTTGCTCTGAAACACCACCATTTCAGCTTTTACTGATGCATCCAGTTTCTTGTCATCATTCTGTGATGGCAAGTTTCTTGGCACAGATAATGCGGATGCAACAGACTGATGCATTGCAATTTCAAGTTGCTGTTCAAAGCTGTTGTCTGACAGACATTAATGACGTCTTTAGTTTTCAACTATAACTCTGTTATTTCTTGATCGATTTTTACACACTATATATGCGAGCTTGGCCGTTCCTGGTTTTTCGGGAATTACAGCAGTTTCATTCCCGAGAATGAAAAATGTCCAGGAATCCCAGGCTCCATAAACACTACATCTCTCTTTCATGGAACTGGCTTTGAGGTGGCTCGCTGAGGCACCTCATCCCTGCCTACCACCTGAGAATCACCAGAGACACCATCCAGCTCCACAACGTCATGAAAATGGTTTGACAATTTTAATTCTGGGGTGGATGCTCCTGGACAGTATGTGCCCTTCACCATGCAACTTGTGACTGTGACCTACCTATCGGGTCCACCAATATCTACTACAATGCAGGCCAGCCAGCTCCTCCTCCAGTTCAGCAACCCTGAGCTCAAGGTGTTGAATCAGCTGGCATCTCCTACAGATGTAACACTGATAGACAACTGGCTCTGCAAAACCATCATCTAAAAGGTCCAACATCCAACAGGACTAGCTTTGCATTTGCCTCATTATTAAAATTTGATTTAGGATTACTAAAACTGTCTAACCTTTTCTTTGTTTTAATTAAAACTAAATGATTTAAATTAATGGCTAACACGGTACAACACCCTAGTACTATGGTAAAATTAAAAAAAAAACTTAAGCTGAAGAAAATACTTTATAGAAGTGCCTGCCGTTTGTCCTTCTATGATTAACTTTACTTTTCTCTATCTGTTTTTCTAACTTTGTGCTCCACTTATTCCTTATGTAAAGCTGGAAAAACTCAGACTTGATCGATCCCAGAGTTTCCAAGTTGGAAATCCAACTTAAAGGGACATTCCAATTGAAAATTTCATGGAATGCAGCCTTATTTCATGAGCCAGATTCTCAATTTGTTTCCTAGTATTGCCTTCCGTTATTAATTCCGTAGTTAGCATTTTTTTTTTAATCACAGTTTTGTTTTAACCTTTGCAGGAGTAGTTTTTTCTTATCTGCATGCAGCAACTGTCTTGACTGACTACTCTTGTTTCATTAATTCAACTAGCTTGCTTCCCAATAAATGACACTCACTAGACTGTTTTTTTTTAGTTTTAATTTCTTTAAATTAATAAATCCTAAAGAATATCATGGACTAGTATGAACTAATATCAAGAAGATTTTAACACTCATTACCTAGCTGAGTTGCAAAACAGGGTAGCCTTTTACTACAGTATATATTAGATGACTAAATTATAAAGGATAAAAAAATACAAGGTTTCAATTTGGAGTGCAGTAAAAGTCTATACCATAATATTAATTTTAAAAATTAAAATGTTTTTGAAAAATTAATAATAAAATGGGTAAAATTAACCTACTGGGTCTCCTAGTTTTAGAGGGAGGTAAACAGAGAAAAAGGGTATAAAAAAGCCACATTTGAGGATATGCATATGAAACCAACTTCATTATGCACATCATATCTCTAAACAATAGAAATGAATGCAAAACTGTAGTTGTTAAGGAAACTATTGCCATGCAAATGCTACAGTGTGTAATATCAAAGGCCATACTGGGCATGTTGTGACCTGTGTATTTGATGAATTCAGTTGATTTTGTAATATGAAGCATCTCAAAATGAATATACAAGAACAGAGATGCAGATAACTGTGGCTCAGCTAAAGTAAATAAAAAAAAGCTGTAATATTTGAGGCTGTTTTAAATAAACAAAATCATTTCCATACTAAAATCTTTCACACTTAAATAAATGGATCATATCTGCACTGTATTTTGACAATACTAAAAGTAGTATACTAAAATACTAATATATATACAGTATATATATATAAAATAAAATGATGAATCTGACATGACTATTTTGATTTAAATGACCAGTTTTACCAGCAATTATAAAGCAGATCAATACTTCACAACATATCTTGCCAAACGGCAAATATATGTTTACAAAAAGCAGCATAAAAATATAAACCTATTGGCCAGCTTTACAGCGGGCCATAAAGTTTAGGATAACATCAATCATTGCTTACATAGAATAGATGCAAGATAAATTAAAAGTATTTTTTTTACTTTACATACAGTAAACCAGAATTTCATTTGTATTTCATTTCAGAATTTTTCAATAAATGGCTCAATAATACTTCTAAAATACACAAGCAACTTTGACAAAGGCCTATTCAACAATATAACCTCATAATCACTATGGGTAAAAAATGCAAATTTCAAATATTTCCAACATTCACCAAGTGCCACGGTATGAATGAAACTATGATTATTTCTACAGATGCTATAGAGTTCTCCTTGCAACAACATGTTAAACATTGTGCACTAATTGAGCACTTGGCTATTTAAAAAAAATAAAAAATAAAAACTTCCAAAGAACATACAAAAAGTAGCAATAACTTGTTTTTTGTGTAAAACGGTGGTGCAGTGGTAGTGCAGCTGCCTTGCAGTTAGGAGACCCGGGTTCACTTCGCGGGTCCTCCCTGCGTGAAGTATTTATGCTCTCCCGTGTCTACATGGGTTTCCTCCGGGTACAACGGTTTCTTCCACAATCCAAAGACATGCAGGTTTAGGTGCATTGGCGATTCTAAATTGTCCCTAGTGTGTGCTTGGTGTGTGGATGTTTGTGTGTGTGTGTGTGCGCCCTGCCCTGGGTTTGTTTCCTGCCTTGTGCCCAGTGTTGGCTGGGACTGGCTCTAGCAGATCCCCGTGACCCTGTTAGTTAGGATATAGCGGGTTGGATAATTGATGGATGGATGGATGATTAGGGATACAGCACAGTTATTTCATTGGTGAATCAGTGAAAATGGCATTGCAATAGATACACTACATAGTGCCATCATGATTCCCAGACCACTTAACCTGTTTTTTGTGCATGTCACACACCATAAATTGCCAGAAATTTTCATACATCCAGATGACATAAATCTGTATTTCTCTCAAGAGATTCCAAAATTCTTATTCAAGGCGGCTTAATAGATATGCTTGATATTTTTCAAGTCTAAGTTATTTCTTCACAATCATAGTATGTACTAATTTGCCACATAAACGTGTCCTAAAGTGTATTTTTTTTAAATTAATTTTAAAAATACCTTGTCCATTCTTGCTGTTTACAATTGGACTGAAGGAAACCAGCGTCCCAAGCATTCAGAAAAAAGGTGTAAATTTACAACATACACCAATATTTCAAGGTAAAAATGGTATTGGATATTAGTCAAGAGATTGCACAAATATTGTATACAGAACATTCATGTCATTTTGTAAAGGAATAAAACAAAAAAAGTAAACAAACTATATGGGTGACTCAAACTTTTAAAAATTAAACAGCTCTGTACCTTATCTTGTAGATTATCTCTATCTCTCTGAACTGTGTGAAAGACAAGAAAAGTGTACAATCCCATTCATTCTAACCTGGAATCATCATTTCATATTATCTTTATGGGTTGGCATATGTGCTAAGGAGAACACTATGCTAAGTCTAGGAGAATGTGCAAACTCCAAACAGACAACAATCAGGCACATGATTCAAACCCATGACACTAGATCTGTGAAGCAGCACCATTCACGATTATTCTGTCTTGCCTCCTTACATAAGAGCTACTCACCTATAAAGTATTCAGTATTCTAGTAAACAACATTTCTATTCTTCATATTGTATGGATATACGTTTTAGCCCACTTCACCATCAGCTGCAATGAAATGACTTGCCTTATATATGTTTGGAACTGCAGATGGATTCAATAATGGTCAATCAAGAACATGTTTCCTTTTCCTCTTTGGTTGCAACTAGTTGTTCATAGAGAAGTGAGCACTACAAACTCACAGGTATATATTCAGTAGGTCTACCATTCACGTGTTAACATCCAGCCTAAGTGCTACAAACCACACCTTTAAAGTACTGTAATTATTGTATAAGCCTTATATAAACCTTAGTACTCCTTGGTTCCACTGCAAGAACAGACAAGATATTTTACTTTTTTTTTAAATAATTCCCTGTAGAACACAATTTTATGTGGCAAATTAAAATATACCATGATTGTGAAGAATTAGTTCAAGGGCATTAAGAGTACATAATACAGATAAAATTCCGTTACAACGAACTGCCAGGGACCTAAAAAATATTTCGTTGTAATGAAATTTCGTAGTAATGAGATTCTGTATTTGTCACTATAGTGCTTTCTTTAACTTCTTTAACAATAATTTCAATAGCTTCTTTCGCGTTAATTGTAATCTCCTCCTGTGTACAAGTTATGCTGAAGAGAATTTTTCTCAACATTTCCTTGCGATAATACACTTTCAGGGTGTGAATCCAATGGCTGAAGCACTGCTGCGCAATCGGGTGGGAGGAATTCAATGCGAACATTATCTAAATGTGGAAGCATATTGTGGGCAGCACAGTTATCAATCAGAAGCCGAATCATCCTTTTCTTCTTCTTCATATTGTGAGGTTTCTGAAATCTTTTGGGAAAAAAACGGGAATAACACACTGAAGTGTGTCCCGAAGTGCAAATTTCCGCGTCTGTGGAAGACTGTTTGTCCGTTGCTGGGGCAGGACAACAGCAGGCTCACATCGCTACAGCGAAGCGCCACAGAAGCAAATCCTAAAAGATCGTGGTCAAGCTATAAGTCCCCGTCTTGCACACCAAAACATGAGGATGAGTCTCAGTACTTTAGCAAAACCAGTTTTATTCAGCTTGAAACAGGAACAGCTCAGTTACTTATTGTAGCATTATCTACCACTCTCCTATACACAGACATAGCAGTCAGGCAGGGTTGTGGCTAGGTTAGTGGCCAAGTAATACTGTTCCCTACATTTACAATGTTTCTTGCATCACCCATCGAGATCTTTTCTGTTTGCATCAGTGAAGAGCCTCAGCAGAGCGGTGAGCCTGCTGTTGCCCTGGCAACAGGTAAACAGTCTTAGAAAGGCGTGGCGCACTTCTGGACGCTCTTCGGCGTGTTGTCTAGTTGGGGGATGTCCCAAGAGAGTTTAGAAACCTCACATTTTCTTGAATGAGTGCCGCATTAATAGGAATGTTTCTTGAACAAGCATCACTGAACCACATAAAAACGGCTTTATCGATGTCTTCAAATGCAGCAGTTCACATACATTTGCAACCAGAGATTTTAATTCTTTTTTTGTACGGTCTTTCAAGAAATTTGACAGTGTCAATGGCGAAATTCCGAATTCACTGGCAATATCTTTTTACTTTTTGCCGCAATCGAGAGCTGCAAAAATGAAAAGTTTTTTTTTTTCTAATATGAACGGTTATCGTTTTTTCGTGTCTGCTGTTTCTATAGGAGGGTGACAATGTGTTAAATTCCAATGGATGTTTCTGAAATGTTGACGAGCAATAAGCAAAAGGTATCACTGAAAACCACCGAAAACAAAAATAGCAAAAAAACAGTACAAGGAAAGTTCGAAGAAAGAACATTTTTTTTACAATGTTTCTATTTGGTGATCATTGTGCACAACTGAGCTGAGACCACAGAACTAACTGCTCTGTAGATGATCCCTTCAGGCATTTCAAGGTCTTTTAGGCACTTCATTGTAATGAAAGTATTTGCTGAATGTATTTTGTAGTAACAAGATTTCTATAGACTCATGTCATATGGGGAAACTATCAGGACCATAAAAATATTTTGTTGTAATGAAAATGTTGTTGTTAAGATATTTTTTGTAACAGAGTTTTACCTATATTGCAAACCAGTTTAACAATGAAATGTTTCAAAAGGGTTTATAAAGAAAACAGATTTTTAATACAGAAACAATAACTCAAATTAATTCCTGAATGTTTTAAACATGAAATTAAGTTGTATAATTTACAAAGAATTAAAAACTAGCATTAACACTAGAATCCCTGAAGCCTACGAAAATATTTGTAAGGCCAGACCACCTTAAATTCCCTCACACCTCCTAATCAGCACCTTTGTTTTGCAAACATGTCAGTCAGCACTGTCTGCAGGCGGCCTGCTCTCTCATCCCCTACTGAGGCAACTGAAGTCAGACATTACCATGACATTGACAGATCCCTGTTCTTTAAATAACACAGGGTGCCCACTCACACCTGATTGTCATCCCATTGATTGAAAACACCTGAATCTAATTTCGCCTTCAAACTAACTGCTAATCCTAGAGGTTCACATACTTTTGCCACTCTCAAATATGTAATATTCGATCATTTTCCTCAATAAATAAATGAACAAGTATAATACAGTAATCCCTCCTCGATCGCGGGGGTTGCGTTCCAGAACCCCCCGCGATAGATGAAAATCCGCGAAGTAGAAACCATATGTTTGTATGGTTATTTATATTAATTTTATACCCCTATTAAACTCTCCCACACTGTTAACATTATTAGAGCCCTCTAGACATTAAATAACACCCTTTAGTCAAAAGTTTAAACTGTGCTCCATGACAAGACAGAGATTACAGTTCTTTCTTACAATTAAAAGAATGCAAACGTATGTTCTCTTCAAACGAGGACCGTCAGGAGTAGAGAATGTCAGAGAGATAGAGAGAGTGTGATAGAAAAACAAACAATCAAAAAATCAATACGTGCTGTTGGGCTTCTAAGTATGAGCACCGAGATAAAGCAGCCGCAAAGAAGGGAGCAATGTGTAGGTAGTCTTTCAGCATTTTTTAGAGTAGCCTCCGTATCTTCTAAACAAACAGTCTCTGTGCAAACAGCCCCTCTGCTCACACCCCCTCCGTCAGGAGCAGAGAACGTCAGAGAGAGCGAGCGAGATTAAAGCAAACAATCAAAAAATCAATACGTGCTTTTGGGCCACCGCAATAAAAGCGGCATTTCTTAGAGTAGCGTCCATATCTTCTAGGCAAACAGCCCCTCTGCTCACACCCCCTCCGTCAGGCGCAGAAAATGTCAGAAAAAGACAGAGAAAAGCAAACAATCCGCTCGGGAAGCACATCGTATATCATTGAGGAGTTTTAGTTAATATGTAATACATGCTCTGATTGGGTAGCTTCTAAGCCATCCGCCAATAGCATCCCTTGTATGAAATCAACTGGGCAAACAAACTGAGGAAGCATGTACTTTAAATTAAAAGACCCACTGTCCGCAGAAATCCGCGAACCAGCGAAAAATCCGTGATATATATTTAGATATGCTTACATTTAAAATCCGTGATGGAGTGAAGCCGCGAAAGTCGAAGCGCGATATAGCGAAGGATTACTGTATTTTTGTCTCATTTGTTTAACTGGTTTCTCTTTATCTACTTTTAGGACTTGAGAGAAAATCTGATGATGTTTTAGGTCATATTTATGCAGAAATATAAAAAATTCAAAAGGGTTCACAAACTTTCAAGCACAACTGTATGAACCCAAGTTTGAGTTGTAATGTGACAAAGCAAATATATTAATTGTAAAACTTAAAAAGTAAGAGGCATTGTTGGATAGTTTTTTTAAGGATGTATATTTACTGATAGAAACAGCTGTGTTTTATGATGGTGCAAAGTGTCCTTAAACCCCTCTCAGGTTTTTAGGAACTTCTGTTAAGTGCTGCTTCGGGATAAGGGTGGGTAGGATTGTGTGGAGTGGATTGGATATGGTTGTTGAAGGCACTGTAAGCACAATAGAGCTTCTTCTACAACCCGTATCTGCACTGAATACAAAGCTACCATTTCTGAAGTGACATTAAGCTGCTGTTTTTAATGCTCTATTTGTGATGTCAGATTTGTCAAATTAGTTGTATGAGTTCAGAACACTGGAAACCTGGACAGATTTTAGAAGCATAAGCTCTACTTCAACAAGTGGTTCAAAGATCTGCTAGCGAGACTAGAAAAAACTGCATGGAAGATATTTACAGTGGTGTGAAAAACTATTTGCCCCCTTCCTGATTTCTTATTCTTTTGCATGTTTGTCACACAAAATGTTTCTGATCACCAAACACATTTAACCATTAGTCAAATATAACACAAGTAAACACAAAATGCAGTTTTTAAATGATGGTTTTTATTATTTAGGGAGAAAAAATCCAAACCTACATGGCCCTGTGTGAAAAAAGTAATTGCCCCTTGTTAAAAATAACCTAACTGCGGTGTATCACACCTGAGTTCAATTTCCGTAGCCACCCTCAGGCCTGATTACTGCAACACCAGTTTCAATCAAGAAATCACTTAAATAGGAGCTGCCTGACACAGAGAAGTAGACCAAAAGCACCTCAAAAGCTAGACATCATGCCAAGATCCAAAGAAATTCAGGAACAAATGAGAACAGAAGTAATTGAGATCTATCAGTCTGGTAAAGGTTATAAAGCCATTTCTAAAGCTTTGGGACTCCAGCGAACCACAGTGAGAGCCATTATCCACAAATGGCAAAAACATGGAACAGTGGTGAACCTTCCAGGAGTGGCCGGCCGACCAAAATTACCCCAAGAGCGCAAAGACGACTCATCCGAGAGGTCACAAAAGACCCCTGGACAACATCTAAAGAACTGCAGGCCTCACTTGCCTCAATTAAGGTCAGTGTTCACGACTCCACCATAAGAAAGAGACTGGGCAAAAACGGCCTGCATGGCAGATTTCCAAGACGCAAACCACTGTTAAGCAAAAAGAACATTAGGGCTCGTCTCAATTTTGCTAAGAAACATCTCAATGATTGCCAAGACTTTTGAGAAAATACCTTGTGGACTGATGAGACAAAAGTTGAACTTTTTGGAAGACAAATGTCCCATAACATCTGGCGTAAAAGGAACACAACATTTCAGAAAAAGAACATCATACCAACAGTAAAATATGGTGGTGGTAGTGTGATGGTCTGGGGTTGTTTTGCTGCTTCAGGACCTGGAAGGCTTGCTGTGATAGATGGAACCATGAATTCTACTGTCTACCAAAAAATCCTGAAGGAGAATGTCCGGCCATCTGTTCGTCAACTCAAGCTGAAGCGATCTTGGGTGCTGCAACAGGACAATGACCCAAAACACACCAGCAAATCCACCTCTGAATGGCTGAAGAAAAACAAAATGAAGACTTTGGAGTGGCCTAGTCAAAGTCCTGACCTGAATCCAATTGAGATGCTATGGCATGACCTTAAAAAGGCGGTTTATGCTAGAAAATCCTCAAATGAAGCTGAATTACAACAATTCTGCAAAGATGAGTGGGCCAAAATTCCTCCAGAGCGCTGTAAAAGACTCATTGCAAGTTATCGCATAACGCTTGATTGCAGTTATTGCTGCTAAAGGTGGCCCAACCAGTTATTAGGTTCAGGGGGCAATTACTTTTTCACACATGGCCACGTAGGTTTGGATTTTTTTTCCTCCCTAAATAATAAAAAACATCATTTAAAAACTGCATTTTGTGTTTACTTGTGTATTATTTGACTAATGGTTAAATGTGTTTGATGATCAGAAACATTTTGTGTGACAAACATGCAAAAGAATAAGAAATCAGGAAGGTGGCAAATAGTTTTTCACACCACTGTAAGTATGTTCTTAATTTTTCTTGGGAATTAGAGAGCAACAAACTATGTCCCAACTCATTAAAAGCATGCTTCAGGTGCAACATGCTGCTACAGATTCCCTTTCTGTATTTACATTTGGACTTTTGCCCTGCCAATCTTGATAAAGAGAGTGACTAAGATGGTGAAAGGTTTCACCAGGTCAATGCAAAGATTGAAAAGCAGTACCAGAGCAAGTAGAATCCATCAGTGCTGGCTGACTATTGTTTGACACTCAAACAAGAAGCATTTGATGCCCAATACAAATGAAAATCAGCAGCAAAGCATTTTACCTCAATTGAGTAATGCAGTGTGTCAGCATCAATAAGCAATTGAACACACTAAATCCAATAAAAGTTAACTTCATGTTTCACTACATTTTTCATACAGTTAATCAGAAATTATATTTGTGTTCAGTCTGAAGCAGTGTATTATTATCATCAAAATATTTTAGGAAGCAAACCTTTTTTAAACTTTTGTTGCCCAGTGTAATTAATAATTTCAGACCTGCTCTTCATCACAGTCCAGTGTAGCCAAAACATTTAATTTGAGACTTCAGAGGTTTTTACTCCCCATCAGGTATATTTTTCATAAACATTAGGTATAAGAAATTTGAGGTACAATTGGTCACAGAATCTCTACAATCAAAAACTAACAAAAGAACATCAATAGATACTATTTTTACATCACTAATAAAGCTTTTCAGCCACAACATTGTGAAGCATTGTTAAAAAGCAGGTATTTAATTTAATCTACTAATGGAATTCGACTTACTAATATATGCAAATGCATTCTATTATCACTATTATTGATGTATAAAACTCAGTTATAAAAATACCCAATAAACAGAAATGTGATTACTCTTTGATGAATAAATTAAAAAGATTAAAATGCTTCAGCTTTTCATCAGTTAGCTTAAGCTTCAATGCAAAAGAATTCACTTTCCTGTCAAACTCTGTTTTGCAATGACCATCAACAAAAGCCTAGTCACTAGAATAAGCAGAAAAAGCAGGAATTTATCTAATGCATGTTGTACTCCTAGACATTTGTGTATAGGATATTCAAGAGTAAGCAGCTCCAGTAACCTAATAATATTATTACTATTATTTATTATCCAACATGACTTAACAAGATCTGAGATACCATTGGTTACATTTCTTTTGTATTTTCTATTTGGAGAACAAATATGTGAAGTGACTTATCATGGTGATACAGTGTCAGTAGCATGATTTAACCCACAATCTCAGGGTTTGAAATATAAGGTCCAAAGTCTTAACCGCTACATCACACAGCCTGCCAATAATATTGGCCCTTGATTTAAAAAAGATAAAATATAATTACTGTATACAGACAAAATGCACTTAATTACATAGTACTTCTGATACACCTGCTTAACTGACAGCACCACAGCTGAGGCCCAATGTCTTATGAAATTTCCCAGGCAAAGCTTGCTAACACAACTAGTTTAAAATAAAGCCAATCTTCCGTATTTCTTCTAACTTAAAACAGTTTGCAGTCTTTAATAATAGTCCTCTCTTCCATTAAATTCTTTCAGTGATTTTTCCTGGATCAAGCTAGCACATGATAAATTCTGCTTTTTACCCTAAAATATACAAATGTGTAATGTAATACTGAAACAAAATGTTTCTGTAAATCTTACATGTTTTTCATTTGAATGTAAAATACACACAAACCCAAATATGTTTTTCATTTTTGTAATTTTCTTTACTGCATAACAAGGAGTATCTAGTAAGTGTATCTGCAATTGGCTGATTCTTGCCTTGTGCTCTATACTACTGGCATAGGTTCTGACTCCTATTACTCTAAAATTGAATTATGCCAGCTCAGCAATAGAAGATTGGGGGGCACAACAATATAAAATGTTAATGGAAATACATCACAATCACAAAAAACCAAAGACAAAAAATAAATAAAATAAAATCACATAATAACTGACCATCGACTGCTGTATCATTGTCCTTGAGAAAAGTGGAATAAACAACTTACGATGCAGGTTGTGAACCATATCCAGAAGGACTGGAGTCAGTGTTTGACTGTAGCTATGGAAAATATCCAAGAAAAGAACTTCAGTACATGGCTGTAACAAAAAAGAGGAAAGAGTAAGAACTCTAGTAATTATACAATTAAATGCCTTATAATGTAATTTTAACCTTCATCAATAGATATTCAATTTCATAAATAAAGTAAGCTACAGTAAACCAAGTTACTTTATGGCACTTGCTGTAATAAATTAGACAAATATATAAAAAGCAACTGCTAACTTTTCATTCCAAAAGAAAATAAATCTTACAGCCTACTCCAAAAACCAAAAAAGTCGACTTTCAGCCTTGAAGGTTAAGACTGTAGTGAATTACAGTTTCTTACTACTCTTACAGTAACAAAACTGCAAACTTTCTTGTAAGCTACATACATTAGCTATTCATTCAGAAATTAAATAAATGACTTTTTGTGTCAAGTTGTGCAGTAACCAGCACATAAACGTCTGTGCAAAAAGCATGAATTCTTCAAATGTGTTCCAAATGTACACAAAGTTTGACTTGAAGCTTATTTTTTATGCTCAGTGGAAAACTTAAATTAACATGAGATAATGTTTTTATTATAGGTGTAAAAACATTTTGCCCCGCAGCTTTTTCAGTAATCCCAGTTAATGTAATTACAAAATAAATGTTAATCTTGTATTATTCTAAAATAATGGGGGATTTAAACCTCAGAGACACACAATAGGTGTTCCATTATTTATATTATTTTAAAACCCAAGAATTTTTTTACTAGTTCAATATGGATTACTTATTAGTCAATAATAGGAAAATGACATGTAAACTAAATGAAACAAGTTTTGATAAAATAAGATTTAATAATAGAAAAGGAAAACAATAGAAGATAAAAATAAGATATATTCCTACTCAGTCCCAGGCTGCCTTATTTGCTATCTCGTCTCCTACATTTACCTTCAGGGCCTTTCCTCTGTGTTTGTGTGTGCCTGAAACCCTCTTCATCAGCACTCTCTCTCAAGGATGTTCTCGTAAAGCCTGCTTCTCAGTCTATGCCTTTATTCTTGAGGTGCCTTTCTTGCTTCCTGTCCATTTTTATACTTTCTGTCTTTGAAGGCAGCTCCCTCAGCATGCCTCCTATGTTTTTTCTCCTCGTTGTGTGTCTAACAGTCACATTTCCTCTTTCAATCGTGTCACAAAAGCCAAACTAACCAATCAAACCAAATCCATAGCAACCAATCATACTGCTTAAAGGGATAAGACACACACAGACCTTAGTGTTTTATTATATAGTAGATTATAAATCTTAATTAACTGTTTAGTGTAAAGATTTCAGATTTCTTATTAGTTGCACTGACATATCTTTTTGAATGGTCTATGTTAAGTCATTATTGACCATAAAAGTAAAGCCCAGCATTGCATAACACATGATACTTCTGTTAGTCACACCAATATTATTTAATGGTCTAATGGTTAACCTTAAATGATTTCAGGCAAATCTGGTCATTTATCAGATATGCCCAAATATTGCACTGCATTGTGTATTGTTCTCCCAAAACCTCCAATAAATATTATCATTAGTAGGTTCTGAATTATTGCTGTTACAGTCACACAAACATACACAGTCTCTGCTATTTCTCACATAATATACTAAAGGAACCCCATTTTTGTATACCGATCAAGTATACCTTCAAATACTGATATAACATATGAATAATGTATAGTAAACTACCATAACATTTCAACTTCCAGACGATGTTGAAAATCCATTAAGAAGACTAACAGAATGTTAGGTTACATAGCACAATGTGTACAGTACACATTAAAGGAGGTTATGCTTAAGCTTTACAACACGTTGGTGTGGCCGCCCCTGAAATACTGTGTGCAGTCACCGGAAAACAAAAAAGATATAGCATTGCTAGAAAAAGTCCAGTGAAGATAAACATGGTCATTTTCAAAGGGTTAAAATACTTATTCTTGCCACTGTATGCTGTCCCAGGCAAACAGCAATTTTCTGGTAACAAGGCAATTTCGCAGCCTACAGCCCTACCATTTTATGGTTAAACAATCGAAAGGGATTCTCCACACCAATTGAGAGTCTCTTTTTCTTCTCTCTCTTTTAAAATAACGATCACTGCATCAGATGTGCTCTAACCCCTAAGACAGAGCTGAGTGGGATGGGAGACATGGTCATTTGCCACAACCACTACAAAGACCGACTTAATAGAGGCACAGTGGAAGGAGTTGAGGAATTCACTTTGCCTTTAAATTCCCCTCAGCCCATACACTAATGACCTGGATTATGAGCCATAACATGGCCAGAAGCCATTACTGCTACCAGTATCCCTCCTGTTTTTGTCTACAGTTCTTACAACATCTGGAATATATCAAGCCAGGATCAGAAATTGAACCCTCAAGAGGAAAACACAAAAATATTGTTGGTGTAAAGGTAATAAGACTGAAGAAAAAGAAAAGGAAAAACTGAGAACCAGAAAGAATTAAACTGAGGAAAGCTGAAAGAGGCATCACCTAAAAAAGCAGGATATTGTCAGCATCATATACAGATTTTGTGTGCGGGACATTATGCAAGGTTTTATTTTATTATTATGTAATATATATAAATATAAATTATTACATATACATTTATGCAGTATGATTATATATCTATATACTGTACATACATATATATAATAATACATAATAGCAGTAAAATTGGTTTGTCCTTTATCTTTTTGTTAAATCCAGTTTCTGTTATTGCACAATTAGCATATGGAAGTCTTTTTTTTTTTTTTTTTTTTTAAACAGTTCATGCAAAAGATTCCTATAAATAATCTGTTTTATAACTAATATTTTTTAGATTTTTAATGACAGATTGTTAATATTCACTTATGTATCAGTTAAACGCTCTATGACCTTATAATATGTTAAAAATTAACTCAACTAAGATAAGAAATATAGTACTATCTATGAATTATAAATATTGCTGTGCATATCTAATACACTTTTCTGTCTATCTGGTTGGTGAGAAGAATCACACGTGTGGAAATATATTTTTGATACTAGCTGAAAAAGTTTATTATGTTCTTCATGCATTCATTTTAAATGTCAATTTCCAACATTTTATAAAAACAATAAAACTTTAAACTTTTAACTATGATACTTGTCAATAATTGCTTCCAGCTTCGTACAGATTAAGACAATCGACTAATAACCCCTTTCTATTGCTTGTGAATATGGAAGCAAAAAGGTATATTTTACAGTCAGCTCTGACAAAAGGCTCAAGGTAAGGTTAAATAATAGGGAAGATAAAGGGACATTTGGGATGGCTGTCCCAATTTAATTTGGTATAAACTAAAGTTTTAATTACCAAACAAGAAATTTGTAAAAATCAATGACATTAAAAGTCAATAAAGACTATCTTGTGCCAAACCTTTCTCTTGATAGAACTATTTCAATCCATAAGGTGAAACAAATTCTTTAAACTTTGATCATTCTAGCCAGCATAGACTTGTGTTACTGGGAAAAATAAAAATTAGCAACTTTTGATGGCACAGTCTAAAAAAATAAAGAAATCAATAACTTTAGATTGTTTCCATTCCTGTATGTATCTGCTTGAGCAAATTATCCTGCAATGGGAGATAAGAATTGCTCTTTAATGAAGATGCTAGTAAGAAGAAAAAATCTTTTTTTGTTGTTTTATAACAAACACTACTTGAAATAACCTAAAATTAGGATCCCATACTTCTCTTACTTTTCGATTAAAAAAAGTTCTAGGTCATATTTGTTCAATAGACTTGGTAATATAAATATATAGTGTATTATGCTGCAATATTTCTCATAGAATGTATTTTTTTTACAATATCTATTTCTACTGAATTAATTTTGTATAGCACCCTTATATTTACATGCTCAAAGTATGGTACCTACTAACAAAAATATTGTAGTTAAATAGGCAGTACATATAGTAAAACTGGCAGACAGTGTGATGTAGTGATTAAGGCTTTGGACCTCAAATGATGAGACTGTGGATTCAAATACCGTTTGCGGGCATGTGTGACCATGAGCAAGGCATTTCACCAGCTTGTGCTTTAATTGGAAAAACAAAAGAAACAATTAATTACATCTGAAATGTTGTAAGTCACCTGGGACAAAGGAGTCCGTCTAAATAAAAAATAAATACATAAAATAAAACACAAAAAACATGGAATATGTACATTGTGGTACCCAGTCGGGACGCCCGAGAAGACCAGAGGAGGGTTTGTGCCTCCTCCAGACCTCGAGGAGGCAACTGTCCTGGGGGCCACAGGTAAAGAGCTGGGAAGCTCGACCCTGTAGGGGCCCGTGGTCACCGCCAGGGGGACCCCAATACCTGGAGGTCCCTGGACCTCAGCTTTTCCGCCACACCAGGAAGTGCTGGGGGGAAGAGGAACAGGGACACCCGGAGTGCTTCCAGGGAGAGAGCTGGCACTTCCGCCACACTGGGGCGTGTCGGTGGGAGATTGCTGGGAACACACCTGGAGCACATCCGGGTGCTTATTTAAAGGGGCCACCACCCTTCAGAGTTGGACTTGAGTCGGGTGGAAAAGAGGACAAGGTCTCTGGAGGAGAAAAGGAGGTGGTCTGAAGGAAAGAGAGAGAAGGCATTGTGTTGGCCTGGACTGAAGGGTACTGGGGGCTGGTGAGTACTTGTTGTGAAGGATGGAAGACCACAATAAACGTGTGTGGGGTAATACTAACGTGTCTGCCTGTCTGTGTCCAGGTCATATTCTACAACATATATATTAGTATTACTTTTAGTTACTATTAATGTCAGTATAGAAAATAAGAAAACCAACATACCCGTAAACTGTATTTCCAAGAATCTCCGCCTGCTTCTTCCACAGCTACAAAGAAAAGAATGAAACATTAGTCTCTAAATACCCAACTCTAATATTTCATAAAAAGATTCAGTTTAAAGATTTGATTTAGTTACAGTTCTCCCATCCTTTTCGTAATTCCATGTGGGATTTCTCCTGGGTCCTTCAGATTTCCTCTAAAATCCCAAAAATGTGCAAGTTAGGCTGAATAGTCTAGATTACCCCAGGGCAGGGGTTCTCAAAATCAGTCCTGGGAAACCACTGTGGCTGCAGGTTTTTGTTCAAACCAGATTCATAATCAGTGACAACACCTGATAATTACCAGTAAATCAGATTAGTGTTATCTGTTTTTTTTTCTTCTTATTCTACATTCAGAAAAGCACAGCAGCATGATTTTTAGATTTATTAAATTAAATAAAAAAATTAAAATTAAAAACAAGAAGAGCAGACACCCAGGCAAGCAATACTGAATCATGAAAGGCTACAACAACTTTAGCATCAGACCCAGTAATCAGTAAATAATGGATTCATTAAATAATCAGAACACCTGGAAAAGTAGAATTAAAATCAAGATGAAAATATTGTTAGAAAGAAAAATACATTACTTCCATATAACTGCTTAGTACATTTCAGTATATATTATAATTATATATATATTACACACACACACACACACACACACACACACACATATATATATATATATATATATATATATATATATATATATATACACACACACACATATATATATATATATATATATACTGTGAGCTGGAGGGCTGTTCGCACCCCAAGAAGATACGGACGCCCTGGGAAAACCACAGAGCCCGAACACGGACTACCCCGCATTGCTCATTAACCTTGCACTATAACGCTAATACAAGCCTCGCGCGGTACTCCGCCGACTTAAAAAGCCGTGCGCAGCACCTGTCGGTTTGGTTATTGATTTCTTTTGCTTTCTCTCTCTCTCTCAGACTGCCTCTGCTCCTGACGCGTTTACATTCGAAGAAGAAGAAACTCATGTAACCTTTAATTGAAAGACGAAAACAGCCATCTTTGTCAAGGAGCAAGTTTGAAGTGACAAATGTTTGTTTGCAGTGCTTGAATAAAATTCCTTCTTTTTTTTTCCACGATCCCGAGTGTCTTTGTGCAAATCTGTGACCCAAGCGTGACAAGTGGTACCAGAAGTGGTTGCACAGATGGATGCTGAAGATTATTTATACCAATTGGCTCAAAGTGTTCCACTCCCAGCTGATTCGAGGATGACATCCCTGAGATTCCTGTTGTGGGAAATCAACGACATATTCGTGATCCGAATGTTCCAATTGTTAACCGTCAGCCATACATCCCTTTGCCACCTTTACCTGAAAATGCGAAAAATATACTAACGAAGATGGGCCCTAACGATGACCCTGAGATGTTCTTGTTAGCCTTTGAACAAGTCGCAACCATGCTGGGATGGGACAGACGACAGTGGGCCGTTATAATCACACCCTTTTTATCTGGAGATGCTCTTTACTCTTTACGTAATGTACCCAGAGACAAGCTTGGCGATTATGAGTTCCTGAAAGACCAAGTGGTTTTACGTAAAACTAAGACTTTTTTGGCAAAAGGGTTCGAATTAAACAACTGGAAGCTGAATATGGATGGCCCGATCCGTGCGCAAATTCAAGATTTGATACATAAAGTGAACTGCTGGTTTGAGGGAAGTGAGATGGATCGAGTCGTAGAGAAAGTGGTAATGAATATACTGTTGAACGGTATACCAACAGTTATTCGAGATGAATTTCTACGTCATGATATTGAGTCGTTAACGATTATGTCAAGACGACTGGAAGGTTCACAAGCAACTTGGAGGAAAAGCGGTTATAGTGGATTTGCCGATTCTTCGCAAACAGGGAACGAGCGCGCTGGACATCCTCGTTACTTCGAGCGGCGACAACAACTTCGACAACCTGGTGGAAAGGAAAATCAAATGGGGTCAGGTAGGCCCCCGGGGAACCCGGTCGTAACAGAGATGCCAGTTTCTGGTGAAGCTCCACCAGCTGTACGAGGACGTCGCAGAGGATATTTTGGCAGCGGCGCCGACCGTCGATGTTTCCGGTGTAATCAACTCGGTCATTTGGCAAGAGAATGTCGTCTATCCCCAGCTCAGTCGATGGAAGTTGGATTGGCCGAGGTTTGTTGTTCGAATATTACATGTTCGCCGGAAGGAAAAGATGGATTATTTGTTCCAGTTAAATTGGGGGGCAGAGAAATCTCAGCATTGTTAGATTCGGGGAGTGAACTGTGTATTGTGAGACGAGACTGTCTTGAAGAAAGATTCCTTAGAGACTGTGAGACTGTAAAAATAAGATGTGTACATGGTGATGTTAAAGTTTATCAAACATTACTTCTTCCTTTAACTTACAGGGTCGGTTTTAAGGTCTGGACTGCAGTGTCAGATTCCTGCCCATGGCCATTACTCATAGGACGGAGAAATGCCCTTTTTCCTAAACTGATTAATAAATGTCAGGGACCAGTAGTCCAGTCCAATATTGAACTTAGTGGGGGGGAGAAGAAGAAAACCAAGACGAAGAACTGGTAGCGGCGGGAAAATCTAAATCCATCTTAGAAATTGAACCCGATCTCTCCAGCGAGACGGAGGAGGTCACCCCCCGACAATCTTCCAGAATGGGCTGCTCCTTCTACATCTTCCCAGATTGCAAACGCCTCGAACACAAACCGAGTGTTAACGAACAATCAGATTTTGTGCGTTTGCAGCATACTGATAGCTCATTAGAATATGCATTTAAACAGGCTCACCCTGCTAATGACTCTTATTACCAAGAGCGTAATTCCGGGGGGTGTGAAAACCCCACACTTTATAGAAAAGGACGGTTGCCTTTTCAGAGTGATCTCAGATCATTTGGAGGGGGAATTTATTGAACAACTGGTGGTACCTGAAGCACATAGGGAAACTGTTTTGCATCTGGCACATTCACACATCTTGGGGGCACCTGGTGCCGACAAAACTAGAGACCGGTTATCAAAGCGATTTTATTGGCTTAATATGGGAAAAGATGTTGAACGGTTTTGTACTTCATGTCCAGACTGCCAGATCGTCTCTGCTTATAAGCCTCCTCGGGCTCCCCTTTGTCCTATGCCCATATTGGAAGTTCCCTTTCAGCGTGTGGGATTAGATATTGTGGGACCATTACCTAAGACTAAGGATGGGTACCAATATTTGCTGGTGTTGGTTGATTATGCACACGATATCCAGAAATGATTGCGCTGAAAAGGCCAACTCTTCGCTGTAGCCAAAGCACTATGTGAAACTTTTACTGTATTGGTATCCCTAGAGAAATCTTAACTGATCAGGGCACACCTTTCACTTCTCGCGTGATGAAACAATTGTGTGACAGCTTTGCTATTAAGAAATTGAGTACTACTGTTTACCATCCTCAAACGAATGGTTTAACCGGCGATTTAACAAAACATTGAAACAGATGATCAGGTGAGTTGCTCATAATGATCCCACAACATGGAATACTGTCCTACCTTTTGTTTTGTACGCGTGCGAGAATCACCACAGGCGTCCACTGGCTTGAGTCCCTTGAGTTGTTATTGGCAGGCGGCGAGGCATCCTGGATGTGATGCGTGAGGAATGGATAGGAACGAGAGAGCAGCTAAGGTCCAAGCTTTGCAGATCGACTAATTTCGTTGCAAGACAGAATTTCTATGCTTTCCTCTATTGCTGTGGAACACCAACAACGAGAACAGGAAACTCAGAAGCGTCTTTACGATAGGCGCAGCAAGCTCCGTGAGTTCAAACCTGGCGATCGTGTTTTGGTACTGGTTCCCTCGGATCCACACAAATTCTTAGCTAAATGGCAGGGCCCGCCATTATTGAGGAGCGTATGAGTCCGTAAATTACAA